>NW_028137436.1:0-58165 GCF_965140915.1 Aythya marila | reverse complement strand
TTGACTTGTTTTGGGGTCTCCGTTGGGTTTTGTTGGGTTCTTGTTGGTCATCATGTTGGAAAAGTGTAAATTGCGTGTTTTGGAGAACATCAGGTAGGTTTAGTGTCGTTTTGGGGTGGATCTATGTTTTTTGGGGATTTTGTTCCAGTTTTGGGGGTGATTCCGTTCTTGTTTGGGGTGTTTTTGACTTGTTTTGTGTTCTCCGTTGGGTTTTAGTTGGATTCTCGTTGGTCGTTAAGGTAAATGGGAGTGGATTGTGGGTTTTGAAGAAGATCAGGTGAGTTTAGGGTGGTTTTGCGGGGAAATTCATAGTTTTTGGTGTCTTTTCTTCTGATCCAGTTCTTTTCTGGGGTGTTTTTGACGTGTTTTGGGGTTTCCGTTGGGTTTCGTTGAGTTCCTAATGGGTTTTATGGTGGTTGGGAGTGGACATTTGGATTTGGAGAACATCAGGTACGTTTAGAGTGGTTTTGGGATTGGATCCGTGCTTTTTGGGGTTTTCTTTCGTTTTTGGGGGTGATTCTGTTCTTGTTTGGGGTGTTTTTGACGTGTTTTGGGTTCTCCGTTGGGTTTCGTTGGGTTTTCCGTGATCATCATGGTGGAAAAGTGTAAATTGTGGGTTTTGGAGAACATCAGGTAGGTTTATGAGGACTTTTGGGGCAGATTCAAGGTTTTTAGGGTTTTCTTCTGTTTTTTTTTAGTGATCCAGTTGTTTTTCGGCGTGTTTTTGACGTGTTTTGGGGTCTCCATTGGGTTTCGTTGGGTTTTCCGTGGTCATCATGGTGGAAAAGTGTAAATTGTGGGTTTTGGAGAACATCAGGTAGGTTTAGGGGGACTTTTGGGGTGGATTCATGGTATTTGTTTTTTTTTTTTTTTTTTTTTTTGAGGTGATCCCGTTCTTTTTTGGGGTGTTTTTGATGTGTTTTGGGGTCTCCGTTGGGTTTTGTTGGATTCTTGTTGGTCATCATGTTGGAAAAGTGTAAATTGTGGATTTTGGAGAACATCAGGTGAGTTTAAGTTTTTCTGGGTGGTGAATCTATGGTTTTGGGGGAATTCTTCTGTTTTTTTAGCGTTTTCTTCTGTTTTTTAGGGTGGTCCCATTCTTTTTTGGGGTGTTTTTGACATATTTTGGGGTCTCCGTTGGTTTTTGTTTGGTTCTTGTTGTTCATCATGGTGAAAACGGGTAAATTGTGGGTAATGGAGAACATCAGGTAGGTTTAGGGGGACTTTTGGGGTGGATCACTGGCTTTTAGGCTTTTCTTTCGGTTTTGGGGGTGATCCCGCTTTTTTTTTGTGGTGTTTTTGACGTGTTTTGGGGTTTCCGTTGCGTTTCGTTGATTTCCTAATGTGTTTTAAGTTTGTTGGGAGTGGACTTTGGGATTTGGAGAACATCAGGTAGGTTTAGTGTGTTTTTGGGTGGATCTATGGTATTTGGGTTTTTCTTCTGGTTTTTTGGGGGGAGTGATCCAATTCATTTTTGGGGTGTTTTTGACTTGTTTTGGGGTCTCCGTTGGGTTTTAGTTGGATTCTCGTTGGTCCTTAAGGTAAATGGGAGTGGATTGTGGGTTTTGAAGAAGATCAGGTGAGTTTAGGGTGGTTTTGCGGGGAAATTCATAGTTTTTGGTGTCTTTTCTTCTGATCCAGTTCTTTTCTGGGGTGTTTTTGACGTGTTTTGGGGTTTCCGTTGGGTTTCGTTGAGTTCCTAATGGGTTTTATGGTGGTTGGGAGTGGACATTTGGATTTGGAGAACATCAGGTACGTTTAGAGTGGTTTTGGGATTGGATCCGTGCTTTTTGGGGTTTTCTTTCGTTTTTGGGGGTGATTCTGTTCTTGTTTGGGGTGTTTTTGACGTGTTTTGGGTTCTCCGTTGGGTTTCGTTGGGTTTTCCGTGATCATCATGGTGGAAAAGTGTAAATTGTGGGTTTTGGAGAACATCAGGTAGGTTTATGAGGACTTTTGGGGCAGATTCAAGGTTTTTAGGGTTTTCTTCTGTTTTTTTTAGTGATCCAGTTGTTTTTCGGCGTGTTTTTGACGTGTTTTGGGGTCTCCATTGGGTTTCGTTGGGTTTTCCGTGGTCATCATGGTGGAAAAGTGTAAATTGTGGGTTTTGGAGAACATCAGGTAGGTTTAGGGGGACTTTTGGGGTGGATTCATGGTATTTGTTTTTTTTTTTTTTTTTTTTTTTTTTTTTTTTTTGAGGTGATCCCGTTCTTTTTTGGGGTGTTTTTGATGTGTTTTGGGGTCTCCGTTGGGTTTTGTTGGATTCTTGTTGGTCATCATGTTGGAAAAGTGTAAATTGTGGATTTTGGAGAACATCAGGTGAGTTTAAGTTTTTCTGGGTGGTGAATCTATGGTTTTGGGGGAATTCTTCTGTTTTTTTAGCGTTTTCTTCTGTTTTTTAGGGTGGTCCCATTCTTTTTTGGGGTGTTTTTGACATATTTTGGGGTCTCCGTTGGTTTTTGTTTGGTTCTTGTTGTTCATCATGGTGAAAACGGGTAAATTGTGGGTAATGGAGAACATCAGGTAGGTTTAGGGGGACTTTTGGGGTGGATCACTGGCTTTTAGGCTTTTCTTTCGGTTTTGGGGGTGATCCCGCTTTTTTTTTGTGGTGTTTTTGACGTGTTTTGGGGTTTCCGTTGCGTTTCGTTGATTTCCTAATGTGTTTTAAGTTTGTTGGGAGTGGACTTTGGGATTTGGAGAACATCAGGTAGGTTTAGTGTGTTTTTGGGTGGATCTATGGTATTTGGGTTTTTCTTCTGGTTTTTTGGGGGGAGTGATCCAATTCATTTTTGGGGTGTTTTTGACTTGTTTTGGGGTCTCCGTTGGGTTTTGTTGGGTTCTTGTTGGTCATCATGTTGGAAAAGTGTAAATTGCGTGTTTTGGAGAACATCAGGTAGGTTTAGTGTCGTTTTGGGGTGGATCTATGTTTTTTGGGGATTTTGTTCCAGTTTTGGGGGTGATTCCGTTCTTGTTTGGGGTGTTTTTGACTTGTTTTGTGTTCTCCGTTGGGTTTTAGTTGGATTCTCGTTGGTCGTTAAGGTAAATGGGAGTGGATTGTGGGTTTTGAAGAAGATCAGGTGAGTTTAGGGTGGTTTTGCGGGGAAATTCATAGTTTTTGGTGTCTTTTCTTCTGATCCAGTTCTTTTCTGGGGTGTTTTTGACGTGTTTTGGGGTTTCCGTTGGGTTTCGTTGAGTTCCTAATGGGTTTTATGGTGGTTGGGAGTGGACATTTGGATTTGGAGAACATCAGGTACGTTTAGAGTGGTTTTGGGATTGGATCCGTGCTTTTTGGGGTTTTCTTTCGTTTTTGGGGGTGATTCTGTTCTTGTTTGGGGTGTTTTTGACGTGTTTTGGGTTCTCCGTTGGGTTTCGTTGGGTTTTCCGTGATCATCATGGTGGAAAAGTGTAAATTGTGGGTTTTGGAGAACATCAGGTAGGTTTATGAGGACTTTTGGGGCAGATTCAAGGTTTTTAGGGTTTTCTTCTGTTTTTTTTTAGTGATCCAGTTGTTTTTCGGCGTGTTTTTGACGTGTTTTGGGGTCTCCATTGGGTTTCGTTGGGTTTTCCGTGGTCATCATGGTGGAAAAGTGTAAATTGTGGGTTTTGGAGAACATCAGGTAGGTTTAGGGGGACTTTTGGGGTGGATTCATGGTATTTGTTTTTTTTTTTTTTTTTTTTTTTTGAGGTGATCCCGTTCTTTTTTGGGGTGTTTTTGATGTGTTTTGGGGTCTCCGTTGGGTTTTGTTGGATTCTTGTTGGTCATCATGTTGGAAAAGTGTAAATTGTGGATTTTGGAGAACATCAGGTGAGTTTAAGTTTTTCTGGGTGGTGAATCTATGGTTTTGGGGGAATTCTTCTGTTTTTTTAGCGTTTTCTTCTGTTTTTTAGGGTGGTCCCATTCTTTTTTGGGGTGTTTTTGACATATTTTGGGGTCTCCGTTGGTTTTTGTTTGGTTCTTGTTGTTCATCATGGTGAAAACGGGTAAATTGTGGGTAATGGAGAACATCAGGTAGGTTTAGGGGGACTTTTGGGGTGGATCACTGGCTTTTAGGCTTTTCTTTCGGTTTTGGGGGTGATCCCGCTTTTTTTTTGTGGTGTTTTTGACGTGTTTTGGGGTTTCCGTTGCGTTTCGTTGATTTCCTAATGTGTTTTAAGTTTGTTGGGAGTGGACTTTGGGATTTGGAGAACATCAGGTAGGTTTAGTGTGTTTTTGGGTGGATCTATGGTATTTGGGTTTTTCTTCTGGTTTTTTGGGGGGAGTGATCCAATTCATTTTTGGGGTGTTTTTGACTTGTTTTGGGGTCTCCGTTGGGTTTTGTTGGGTTCTTGTTGGTCATCATGTTGGAAAAGTGTAAATTGCGTGTTTTGGAGAACATCAGGTAGGTTTAGTGTCGTTTTGGGGTGGATCTATGTTTTTTGGGGATTTTGTTCCAGTTTTGGGGGTGATTCCGTTCTTGTTTGGGGTGTTTTTGACTTGTTTTGTGTTCTCCGTTGGGTTTTAGTTGGATTCTCGTTGGTCGTTAAGGTAAATGGGAGTGGATTGTGGGTTTTGAAGAAGATCAGGTGAGTTTAGGGTGGTTTTGCGGGGAAATTCATAGTTTTTGGTGTCTTTTCTTCTGATCCAGTTCTTTTCTGGGGTGTTTTTGACGTGTTTTGGGGTTTCCGTTGGGTTTCGTTGAGTTCCTAATGGGTTTTATGGTGGTTGGGAGTGGACATTTGGATTTGGAGAACATCAGGTACGTTTAGAGTGGTTTTGGGATTGGATCCGTGCTTTTTGGGGTTTTCTTTCGTTTTTGGGGGTGATTCTGTTCTTGTTTGGGGTGTTTTTGACGTGTTTTGGGTTCTCCGTTGGGTTTCGTTGGGTTTTCCGTGATCATCATGGTGGAAAAGTGTAAATTGTGGGTTTTGGAGAACATCAGGTAGGTTTATGAGGACTTTTGGGGCAGATTCAAGGTTTTTAGGGTTTTCTTCTGTTTTTTTTTAGTGATCCAGTTGTTTTTCGGCGTGTTTTTGACGTGTTTTGGGGTCTCCATTGGGTTTCGTTGGGTTTTCCGTGGTCATCATGGTGGAAAAGTGTAAATTGTGGGTTTTGGAGAACATCAGGTAGGTTTAGGGGGACTTTTGGGGTGGATTCATGGTATTTGTTTTTTTTTTTTTTTTTTTTTTTTGAGGTGATCCCGTTCTTTTTTGGGGTGTTTTTGATGTGTTTTGGGGTCTCCGTTGGGTTTTGTTGGATTCTTGTTGGTCATCATGTTGGAAAAGTGTAAATTGTGGATTTTGGAGAACATCAGGTGAGTTTAAGTTTTTCTGGGTGGTGAATCTATGGTTTTGGGGGAATTCTTCTGTTTTTTTAGCGTTTTCTTCTGTTTTTTAGGGTGGTCCCATTCTTTTTTGGGGTGTTTTTGACATATTTTGGGGTCTCCGTTGGTTTTTGTTTGGTTCTTGTTGTTCATCATGGTGAAAACGGGTAAATTGTGGGTAATGGAGAACATCAGGTAGGTTTAGGGGGACTTTTGGGGTGGATCACTGGCTTTTAGGCTTTTCTTTCGGTTTTGGGGGTGATCCCGCTTTTTTTTTGTGGTGTTTTTGACGTGTTTTGGGGTTTCCGTTGCGTTTCGTTGATTTCCTAATGTGTTTTAAGTTTGTTGGGAGTGGACTTTGGGATTTGGAGAACATCAGGTAGGTTTAGTGTGTTTTTGGGTGGATCTATGGTATTTGGGTTTTTCTTCTGGTTTTTTGGGGGGAGTGATCCAATTCATTTTTGGGGTGTTTTTGACTTGTTTTGGGGTCTCCGTTGGGTTTTAGTTGGATTCTCGTTGGTCCTTAAGGTAAATGGGAGTGGATTGTGGGTTTTGAAGAAGATCAGGTGAGTTTAGGGTGGTTTTGCGGGGAAATTCATAGTTTTTGGTGTCTTTTCTTCTGATCCAGTTCTTTTCTGGGGTGTTTTTGACGTGTTTTGGGGTTTCCGTTGGGTTTCGTTGAGTTCCTAATGGGTTTTATGGTGGTTGGGAGTGGACATTTGGATTTGGAGAACATCAGGTACGTTTAGAGTGGTTTTGGGATTGGATCCGTGCTTTTTGGGGTTTTCTTTCGTTTTTGGGGGTGATTCTGTTCTTGTTTGGGGTGTTTTTGACGTGTTTTGGGTTCTCCGTTGGGTTTCGTTGGGTTTTCCGTGATCATCATGGTGGAAAAGTGTAAATTGTGGGTTTTGGAGAACATCAGGTAGGTTTATGAGGACTTTTGGGGCAGATTCAAGGTTTTTAGGGTTTTCTTCTGTTTTTTTTTAGTGATCCAGTTGTTTTTCGGCGTGTTTTTGACGTGTTTTGGGGTCTCCATTGGGTTTCGTTGGGTTTTCCGTGGTCATCATGGTGGAAAAGTGTAAATTGTGGGTTTTGGAGAACATCAGGTAGGTTTAGGGGGACTTTTGGGGTGGATTCATGGTATTTGTTTTTTTTTTTTTTTTTTTTTTTTTTTTTTTTTTTGAGGTGATCCCGTTCTTTTTTGGGGTGTTTTTGATGTGTTTTGGGGTCTCCGTTGGGTTTTGTTGGATTCTTGTTGGTCATCATGTTGGAAAAGTGTAAATTGTGGATTTTGGAGAACATCAGGTGAGTTTAAGTTTTTCTGGGTGGTGAATCTATGGTTTTGGGGGAATTCTTCTGTTTTTTTAGCGTTTTCTTCTGTTTTTTAGGGTGGTCCCATTCTTTTTTGGGGTGTTTTTGACATATTTTGGGGTCTCCGTTGGTTTTTGTTTGGTTCTTGTTGTTCATCATGGTGAAAACGGGTAAATTGTGGGTAATGGAGAACATCAGGTAGGTTTAGGGGGACTTTTGGGGTGGATCACTGGCTTTTAGGCTTTTCTTTCGGTTTTGGGGGTGATCCCGCTTTTTTTTTGTGGTGTTTTTGACGTGTTTTGGGGTTTCCGTTGCGTTTCGTTGATTTCCTAATGTGTTTTAAGTTTGTTGGGAGTGGACTTTGGGATTTGGAGAACATCAGGTAGGTTTAGTGTGTTTTTGGGTGGATCTATGGTATTTGGGTTTTTCTTCTGGTTTTTTGGGGGGAGTGATCCAATTCATTTTTGGGGTGTTTTTGACTTGTTTTGGGGTCTCCGTTGGGTTTTGTTGGGTTCTTGTTGGTCATCATGTTGGAAAAGTGTAAATTGCGTGTTTTGGAGAACATCAGGTAGGTTTAGTGTCGTTTTGGGGTGGATCTATGTTTTTTGGGGATTTTGTTCCAGTTTTGGGGGTGATTCCGTTCTTGTTTGGGGTGTTTTTGACTTGTTTTGTGTTCTCCGTTGGGTTTTAGTTGGATTCTCGTTGGTCGTTAAGGTAAATGGGAGTGGATTGTGGGTTTTGAAGAAGATCAGGTGAGTTTAGGGTGGTTTTGCGGGGAAATTCATAGTTTTTGGTGTCTTTTCTTCTGATCCAGTTCTTTTCTGGGGTGTTTTTGACGTGTTTTGGGGTTTCCGTTGGGTTTCGTTGAGTTCCTAATGGGTTTTATGGTGGTTGGGAGTGGACATTTGGATTTGGAGAACATCAGGTACGTTTAGAGTGGTTTTGGGATTGGATCCGTGCTTTTTGGGGTTTTCTTTCGTTTTTGGGGGTGATTCTGTTCTTGTTTGGGGTGTTTTTGACGTGTTTTGGGTTCTCCGTTGGGTTTCGTTGGGTTTTCCGTGATCATCATGGTGGAAAAGTGTAAATTGTGGGTTTTGGAGAACATCAGGTAGGTTTATGAGGACTTTTGGGGCAGATTCAAGGTTTTTAGGGTTTTCTTCTGTTTTTTTTTAGTGATCCAGTTGTTTTTCGGCGTGTTTTTGACGTGTTTTGGGGTCTCCATTGGGTTTCGTTGGGTTTTCCGTGGTCATCATGGTGGAAAAGTGTAAATTGTGGGTTTTGGAGAACATCAGGTAGGTTTAGGGGGACTTTTGGGGTGGATTCATGGTATTTGTTTTTTTTTTTTTTTTTTTTTTTTGAGGTGATCCCGTTCTTTTTTGGGGTGTTTTTGATGTGTTTTGGGGTCTCCGTTGGGTTTTGTTGGATTCTTGTTGGTCATCATGTTGGAAAAGTGTAAATTGTGGATTTTGGAGAACATCAGGTGAGTTTAAGTTTTTCTGGGTGGTGAATCTATGGTTTTGGGGGAATTCTTCTGTTTTTTTAGCGTTTTCTTCTGTTTTTTAGGGTGGTCCCATTCTTTTTTGGGGTGTTTTTGACATATTTTGGGGTCTCCGTTGGTTTTTGTTTGGTTCTTGTTGTTCATCATGGTGAAAACGGGTAAATTGTGGGTAATGGAGAACATCAGGTAGGTTTAGGGGGACTTTTGGGGTGGATCACTGGCTTTTAGGCTTTTCTTTCGGTTTTGGGGGTGATCCCGCTTTTTTTTTGTGGTGTTTTTGACGTGTTTTGGGGTTTCCGTTGCGTTTCGTTGATTTCCTAATGTGTTTTAAGTTTGTTGGGAGTGGACTTTGGGATTTGGAGAACATCAGGTAGGTTTAGTGTGTTTTTGGGTGGATCTATGGTATTTGGGTTTTTCTTCTGGTTTTTTGGGGGGAGTGATCCAATTCATTTTTGGGGTGTTTTTGACTTGTTTTGGGGTCTCCGTTGGGTTTTAGTTGGATTCTCGTTGGTCGTTAAGGTAAATGGGAGTGGATTGTGGGTTTTGAAGAAGATCAGGTGAGTTTAGGGTGGTTTTGCGGGGAAATTCATAGTTTTTGGTGTCTTTTCTTCTGATCCAGTTCTTTTCTGGGGTGTTTTTGACGTGTTTTGGGGTTTCCGTTGGGTTTCGTTGAGTTCCTAATGGGTTTTATGGTGGTTGGGAGTGGACATTTGGATTTGGAGAACATCAGGTACGTTTAGAGTGGTTTTGGGATTGGATCCGTGCTTTTTGGGGTTTTCTTTCGTTTTTGGGGGTGATTCTGATCTTGTTTGGTTTTTTTTTGATGTGTTTTGGGTTCTCCGTTGGGTTTCGTTGGGTTTTCCGTGGTCATCATGGTGGAAAAGTGTAAATTGTGGGTTTTGGAGAACATCAGGTAGGTTTAGGGGGACTTTTGGTGCAGATTCAAGGTTTTTAGGGTTTTCTTCTGTTTTTTTTCTAGTGATCCAGTTGTTTTTCGGCGTGTTTTTGACGTGTTTTGGGTTCTCCGTTGGGTTTCGTTGGGTTTTCCGTGGTCATCATGGTGGAAAAGTGTAAATTGTGGGTTTTGGAGAACATCAGGTAGGTTTATGAGGACTTTTGGGGCAGATTCAAGGTTTTTAGGGTTTTCTTCTGTTTTTTTTTCTAGTGATCCAGTTGTTTTTCGGCGTGTTTTTGATGTGTTTTGGGGTCTCCATTGGGTTTCGTTGGGTTTTCCGTGGTCATCATGGTGGAAAAGTGTAAATTGTGGGTTTTGGAGAACATCAGGTAGGTTTAGGGGGACTTTTGGGGTGGATTCATGGTATTTGTTTTTTTTTTTCTGTTTTTTTTTTTTTTTTTTTTTTTGAGGTGATCCCGTTCTTTTTTGGGGTGTTTTTGATGTGTTTTGGGGTCTCCGTTGGGTTTTGTTGGATTCTTGTTGGTCATCATGTTGGAAAAGTGTAAATTGTGGATTTTGGAGAACATCAGGTGAGTTTAAGTTTTTCTGGGTGGTGAATCTATGGTTTTGGGGGAATTCTTCTGTTTTTTTAGCGTTTTCTTCTGTTTTTTAGGGTGGTCCCATTCTTTTTTGGGGTGTTTTTGACATATTTTGGGGTCTCCGTTGGTTTTTGTTTGGTTCTTGTTGTTCATCATGGTGAAAACGGGTAAATTGTGGGTAATGGAGAACATCAGGTAGGTTTAGGGGGACTTTTGGGGTGGATCACTGGCTTTTAGGCTTTTCTTTCGGTTTTGGGGGTGATCCCGCTTTTTTTTTGTGGTGTTTTTGACGTGTTTTGGGGTTTCCGTTGCGTTTCGTTGATTTCCTAATGTGTTTTAAGTTTGTTGGGAGTGGACTTTGGGATTTGGAGAACATCAGGTAGGTTTAGTGTGTTTTTGGGTGGATCTATGGTATTTGGGTTTTTCTTCTGGTTTTTTGGGGGGAGTGATCCAATTCATTTTTGGGGTGTTTTTGACTTGTTTTGGGGTCTCCGTTGGGTTTTAGTTGGATTCTCGTTGGTCGTTAAGGTAAATGGGAGTGGATTGTGGGTTTTGAAGAAGATCAGGTGAGTTTAGGGTGGTTTTGCGGGGAAATTCATAGTTTTTGGTGTCTTTTCTTCTGATCCAGTTCTTTTCTGGGGTGTTTTTGACGTGTTTTGGGGTTTCCGTTGGGTTTCGTTGAGTTCCGAATGGGTTTTATGGTGGTTGGGAGTGGACATTTGGATTTGGAGAACATCAGGTACGTTTAGAGTGGTTTTGGGATTGGATCCGTGCTTTTGGGGGTTTTCTTTCGTTTTTGGGGGTGATTCTGATCTTGTTTGGTTTTTTTTTGATGTGTTTTGGGTTCTCCGTTGGGTTTCGTTGGGTTTTCCGTGGTCATCATGGTGGAAAAGTGTAAATTGTGGGTTTTGGAGAACATCAGGTAGGTTTAGGGGGACTTTTGGTGCAGATTCAAGGTTTTTAGGGTTTTCTTCTGTTTTTTTTCTAGTGATCCAGTTGTTTTTCGGCGTGTTTTTGACGTGTTTTGGGTTCTCCGTTGGGTTTCGTTGGGTTTTCCGTGGTCATCATGGTGGAAAAGTGTAAATTGTGGGTTTTGGAGAACATCAGGTAGGTTTATGAGGACTTTTGGGGCAGATTCAAGGTTTTTAGGGTTTTCTTCTGTTTTTTTTTCTAGTGATCCAGTTGTTTTTCGGCGTGTTTTTGATGTGTTTTGGGGTCTCCATTGGGTTTCGTTGGGTTTTCCGTGGTCATCATGGTGGAAAAGTGTAAATTGTGGGTTTTGGAGAACATCAGGTAGGTTTAGGGGGACTTTTGGGGTGGATTCATGGTATTTGTTTTTTTTTTTCTGTTTTTTTTTTTTTTTTTTTTTTTGAGGTGATCCCGTTCTTTTTTGGGGTGTTTTTGATGTGTTTTGGGGTCTCCGTTGGGTTTTGTTGGATTCTTGTTGGTCATCATGTTGGAAAAGTGTAAATTGTGGATTTTGGAGAACATCAGGTGAGTTTAAGTTTTTCTGGGTGGTGAATCTATGGTTTTGGGGGAATTCTTCTGTTTTTTTAGCGTTTTCTTCTGTTTTTTAGGGTGGTCCCATTCTTTTTTGGGGTGTTTTTGACATATTTTGGGGTCTCCGTTGGTTTTTGTTTGGTTCTTGTTGTTCATCATGGTGAAAACGGGTAAATTGTGGGTAATGGAGAACATCAGGTAGGTTTAGGGGGACTTTTGGGGTGGATCACTGGCTTTTAGGCTTTTCTTTCGGTTTTGGGGGTGATCCCGCTTTTTTTTTGTGGTGTTTTTGACGTGTTTTGGGGTTTCCGTTGCGTTTCGTTGATTTCCTAATGTGTTTTAAGTTTGTTGGGAGTGGACTTTGGGATTTGGAGAACATCAGGTAGGTTTAGTGTGTTTTTGGGTGGATCTATGGTATTTGGGTTTTTCTTCTGGTTTTTTGGGGGGAGTGATCCAATTCATTTTTGGGGTGTTTTTGACTTGTTTTGGGGTCTCCGTTGGGTTTTAGTTGGATTCTCGTTGGTCCTTAAGGTAAATGGGAGTGGATTGTGGGTTTTGAAGAAGATCAGGTGAGTTTAGGGTGGTTTTGCGGGGAAATTCATAGTTTTTGGTGTCTTTTCTTCTGATCCAGTTCTTTTCTGGGGTGTTTTTGACGTGTTTTGGGGTTTCCGTTGGGTTTCGTTGAGTTCCGAATGGGTTTTATGGTGGTTGGGAGTGGACATTTGGATTTGGAGAACATCAGGTACGTTTAGAGTGGTTTTGGGATTGGATCCGTGCTTTTGGGGGTTTTCTTTCGTTTTTGGGGGTGATTCTGATCTTGTTTGGTTTTTTTTTGATGTGTTTTGGGTTCTCCGTTGGGTTTCGTTGGGTTTTCCGTGGTCATCATGGTGGAAAAGTGTAAATTGTGGGTTTTGGAGAACATCAGGTAGGTTTAGGGGGACTTTTGGTGCAGATTCAAGGTTTTTAGGGTTTTCTTCTGTTTTTTTTCTAGTGATCCAGTTGTTTTTCGGCGTGTTTTTGACGTGTTTTGGGTTCTCCGTTGGGTTTCGTTGGGTTTTCCGTGGTCATCATGGTGGAAAAGTGTAAATTGTGGGTTTTGGAGAACATCAGGTAGGTTTATGAGGACTTTTGGGGCAGATTCAAGGTTTTTAGGGTTTTCTTCTGTTTTTTTTTCTAGTGATCCAGTTGTTTTTCGGCGTGTTTTTGATGTGTTTTGGGGTCTCCATTGGGTTTCGTTGGGTTTTCCGTGGTCATCATGGTGGAAAAGTGTAAATTGTGGGTTTTGGAGAACATCAGGTAGGTTTAGGGGGACTTTTGGGGTGGATTCATGGTATTTGTTTTTTTTTTTCTGTTTTTTTTTTTTTTTTTTTTTGAGGTGATCCCGTTCTTTTTTGGGGTGTTTTTGATGTGTTTTGGGGTCTCCGTTGTGTTTTGTTGGATTCTTGTTGGTCATCATGTTGGAAAAGTGTAAATTGTGGATTTTGGAGAACATCAGGTGAGTTTAAGTTTTTCTGGGTGGTGAATCTATGGTTTTGGGGGAATTCTTCTGTTTTTTTAGCGTTTTCTTCTGTTTTTTAGGGTGGTCCCATTCTTTTTTGGGGTGTTTTTGACATATTTTGGGGTCTCCGTTGGTTTTTGTTTGGTTCTTGTTGTTCATCATGGTGAAAACGGGTAAATTGTGGGTAATGGAGAACATCAGGTAGGTTTAGGGGGACTTTTGGGGTGGATCACTGGCTTTTAGGCTTTTCTTTCGGTTTTGGGGGTGATCCTGCTTTTTTTTTTGTGGTGTTTTTGACGTGTTTTGGGGTTTCCGTTGGGTTTCGTTGATTTCCTAATGTGTTTTAAGTTTGTTGGGAGTGGACTTTGGGATTTGGAGAACATCAGGTAGGTTTAGTGTGTTTTTGGGTGGATCTATGGTATTTGGGTTTTTCTTCTGTTTTTTTGGGGGGAGTGATCCAATTCATTTTTGGGGTGTTTTTGACTTGTTTTGGGGTCTCCGTTGGGTTTTGTTGGGTTCTTGTTGGTCATCATGTTGGAAAAGTGTAAATTGCGTGTTTTGGAGAACATCAGGTAGGTTTAGTGTCGTTTTGGGGTGGATCTATGTTTTTTGGGGATTTTCTTCCAGTTTTGGGGGTGATTCCGTTCTTGTTTGGGGTGTTTTTGACTTGTTTTGTGTTCTCCGTTGGGTTTTAGTTGGATTCTCGTTGGTCCTTAAGGTAAATGGGAGTGGATTGTGGGTTTTGAAGAAGATCAGGTGAGTTTAGGGTGGTTTTGCGGGGAAATTCATAGTTTTTGGTGTCTTTTCTTCTGATCCAGTTCTTTTCTGGGGTGTTTTTGACGTGTTTTGGGGTTTCCGTTGGGTTTCGTTGAGTTCCTAATGGGTTTTATGGTGGTTGGGAGTGGACATTTGGATTTGGAGAACATCAGGTACGTTTAGAGTGGTTTTGGGATTGGATCCGTGCTTTTTGGGGTTTTCTTTCGTTTTTGGGGGTGATTCTGTTCTTGTTTGGGGTGTTTTTGACGTGTTTTGGGTTCTCCGTTGGGTTTCGTTGGGTTTTCCGTGATCATCATGGTGGAAAAGTGTAAATTGTGGGTTTTGGAGAACATCAGGTAGGTTTATGAGGACTTTTGGGGCAGATTCAAGGTTTTTAGGGTTTTCTTCTGTTTTTTTTCTAGTGATCCAGTTGTTTTTCGGCGTGTTTTTGATGTGTTTTGGGGTCTCCATTGGGTTTCGTTGGGTTTTCCGTGGTCATCATGGTGGAAAAGTGTAAATTGTGGGTTTTGGAGAACATCAGGTAGGTTTAGGGGGACTTTTGGGGTGGATTCATGGTATTTGTTTTTTTTTTTCTGTTTTTTTTTTTTTTTTTTTTTTTGAGGTGATCCCGTTCTTATTTTGGGGTGTTTTTGATGTGTTTTGGGGTCTCCGTTGGGTTTTGTTGGGTTCTTGTTGGTCATCATGTTGGAAAAGTGTAAATTGTGGATTTTGGAGAACATCAGGTGAGTTTAAGTTTTTCTGGGTGGTGAATCTATGGTTTTGGGGGAATTCTTCTGTTTTTTTAGCGTTTTCTTCTGTTTTTTAGGGTGGTCCCATTCTTTTTTGGGGTGTTTTTGACATATTTTGGGGTCTCCGTTGGTTTTTGTTTGGTTCTTGTTGTTCACCATGGTGAAAACGGGTAAATTGTGGGTAATGGAGAACATCAGGTAGGTTTAGGGGGACTTTTGGGGTGGATCACTGGCTTTTAGGCTTTTCTTTCGGTTTTGGGGGTGATCCCGCTTTTTTTTTGTGGTGTTTTTGACGTGTTTTGGGGTTTCCGTTGCGTTTCGTTGATTTCCTAATGTGTTTTAAGTTTGTTGGGAGTGGACTTTGGGATTTGGAGAACATCAGGTAGGTTTAGTGTGTTTTTGGGTGGATCTATGGTATTTGGGTTTTTCTTCTGTTTTTTTGGGGGGAGTGATCCAATTCATTTTTGGGGTGTTTTTGACTTGTTTTGGGGTCTCCGTTGGGTTTTGTTGGGTTCTTGTTGGTCATCATGTTGGAAAAGTGTAAATTGCGTGTTTTGGAGAACATCAGGTAGGTTTAGTGTCGTTTTGGGGTGGATCTATGTTTTTTGGGGATTTTCTTCCAGTTTTGGGGGTGATTCCGTTCTTGTTTGGGGTGTTTTTGACTTGTTTTGTGTTCTCCGTTGGGTTTTAGTTGGATTCTCGTTGGTCCTTAAGGTAAATGGGAATGGATTGTGGGTTTTGAAGAAGATCAGGTGAGTTTAGGGTGGTTTTGCGGGGAAATTCATAGTTTTTGGTGTCTTTTCTTCTGATCCAGTTCTTTTCTGGGGTGTTTTTGACGTGTTTTGGGGTTTCCGTTGGGTTTCGTTGAGTTCCTAATGGGTTTTATGGTGGTTGGGAGTGGACATTTGGATTTGGAGAACATCAGGTATGTTTAGAGTGGTTTTGGGATTGGATCCGTGCTTTTGGGGGTTTTCTTTCGTTTTTGGGGGTGATTCTGTTCTTGTTTGGGGTGTTTTTGACGTGTTTTGGGTTCTCCGTTGGGTTTCGTTGGGTTTTCCGTGATCATCATGGTGGAAAAGTGTAAATTGTGGGTTTTGGAGAACATCAGGTAGGTTTATGAGGACTTTTGGGGCAGATTCAAGGTTTTTAGGGTTTTCTTCTGTTTTTTTTCTAGTGATCCAGTTGTTTTTCGGCGTGTTTTTGACGTGTTTTGGGGTCTCCATTGGGTTTCGTTGGGTTTTCCGTGGTCATCATGGTGGAAAAGTTTAAATTGTGGGTTTTGGAGAACATCAGGTAGGTTTAGGGGGACTTTTGGGGTGGATTCATGGTATTTGTTTTTTTTTTTCTGTTTTTTTTTTTTTTTTTTTTTTTTTTTTTTGAGGTGATCCCGTTCTTATTTTGGGGTGTTTTTGATGTGTTTTGGGGTCTCCGTTGGGTTTTGTTGGGTTCTTGTTGGTCATCATGTTGGAAAAGTGTAAATTGTGGATTTTGGAGAACATCAGGTGAGTTTAAGTTTTTCTGGGTGGTGAATCTATGGTTTGGGGGGAATTCTTCTGTTTTTTTAGCGTTTTCTTCTGTTTTTTAGGGTGGTCCCATTCTTTTTTGGGGTGTTTTTGACATATTTTGGGGTCTCCGTTGGTTTTTGTTTGGTTCTTGTTGTTCATCATGGTGAAAACGGGTAAATTGTGGGTAATGGAGAACATCAGGTAGGTTTAGGGGGACTTTTGGGGTGGATCACTGGCTTTTAGGCTTTTCTTTCGGTTTTGGGGGTGATCCCGCTTTTTTTTTGTGGTGTTTTTGACGTGTTTTGGGGTTTCCGTTGCGTTTCGTTGATTTCCTAATGTGTTTTAAGTTTGTTGGGAGTGGACTTTGGGATTTGGAGAACATCAGGTAGGTTTAGTGTGTTTTTGGGTGGATCTATGGTATTTGGGTTTTTCTTCTGTTTTTTTGGGGGGGAGTGATCCAATTCATTTTTGGGGTGTTTTTGACTTGTTTTGGGGTCTCCGTTGGGTTTTGTTGGGTTCTTGTTGGTCATCATGTTGGAAAAGTGTAAATTGCGTGTTTTGGAGAACATCAGGTAGGTTTAGTGTCGTTTTGGGGTGGATCTATGTTTTTTGGGGATTTTGTTCCAGTTTTGGGGGTGATTCCGTTCTTGTTTGGGGTGTTTTTGACTTGTTTTGTGTTCTCCGTTGGGTTTTAGTTGGATTCTCGTTGGTCCTTAAGGTAAATGGGAATGGATTGTGGGTTTTGAAGAAGATCAGGTGAGTTTAGGGTGGTTTTGCGGGGAAATTCATAGTTTTTGGTGTCTTTTCTTCTGATCCAGTTCTTGTTTGGGGTGTTTTTGACGTGTTTTGGGGTTTCCGTTGGGTTTCGTTGAGTTCCTAATGGGTTTTATGGTGGTTGGGAGTGGACATTTGGATTTGGAGAACATCAGGTACGTTTAGAGTGGTTTTGGGATTGGATCCGTGCTTTTGGGGGTTTTCTTTCGTTTTTGGGGGTGATTCTGATCTTGTTTGGGGTTTTTTTGATGTGTTTTGGGTTCTCCGTTGGGTTTCGTTGGGTTTTCCGTGGTCATCATGGTGGAAAAGTGTAAATTGTGGGTTTTGGAGAACATCAGGTAGGTTTATGAGGACTTTTGGGGCAGATTCAAGGTTTTTAGGGTTTTCTTCTGTTTTTTTCTAGTGATCCAGTTGTTTTTCGGCGTGTTTTTGACGTGTTTTGGGGTCTCCGTTGGGTTTCATTGGGTTTTTCGTGGTCATCATGGTGGAAAAGTTTAAATTGTGGGTTTTGGAGAACATCAGGTAGGTTTAGGGGGACTTTTGGGGTGGATTCATGGTATTTGTTTTTTTTTTCTGTTTTTTTTTTTTTTTTTTTTTTTTTTGAGGTGATCCCGTTCTTTTTGGGGGTGTTTTTGATGTGTTTTGGGGTCTCCGTTGGGTTTTGTTGGGTTCTTGTTGGTCATCATGTTGGAAAAGTGTAAATTGTGGATTTTGGAGAATATCAGGTGAGTTTAAGTTTTTCTGGGTGGTGAATCTATGGTTTTGGGGGAATTCTTCTGTTTTTTTAGCGTTTTCTTCCGTTTTTTAGGGTGGTCCCATTCTTTTTTGGGGTGTTTTTGACATATTTTGGGGTCTCCGTTGGTTTTTGCTTGGTTCTTGTTGTTCATCATGGTGGAAACGGGTAAATTGTGGGTAATGGAGAACATCAGGTAGGTTTAGGGGGACTTTTGGGGTGGATCACTGGCTTTTAGGCTTTTCTTTCGGTTTTGGGGGTGATCCCGCTTTTTTTTGTGGTGTTTTTGACATGTTTTGGGGTTTCCGTTGGGTTTCGTTGATTTCCTAATGTGTTTTAAGTTTGTTGGGAGTGGACTTTGGGATTTGGAGAACATCAGGTAGGTTTAGTGTGTTTTTGGGTGGATCTATGGTATTTGGGTTTTTCTTCTGTTTTTTTGGGGGGGAGTGATCCAATTCATTTTTGGGGTGTTTTTGACTTGTTTTGGGGTCTCCGTTGGGTTTTGTTGGGTTCTTGTTGGTCATCATGTTGGAAAAGTGTAAATTGCGTGTTTTGGAGAACATCAGGTAGGTTTAGTGTCGTTTTGGGGTGGATCTATGTTTTTTGGGTATTTTGTTCCAGTTTTGGGGGTGATTCCGTTCTTGTTTGGGGTGTTTTTGACTTGTTTTGTGTTCTCCGTTGGGTTTTAGTTGGATTCTCGTTGGTCGTTAAGGTAAATGGGAGTGGATTGTGGGTTTTGAAGAAGATCAGGTGAGTTTAGGGTGGTTTTGCGGGGAAATTCATAGTTTTTGGTGTCTTTTCTTCTGATCCAGTTCTTGTTTGGGGTGTTTTTGACGTGTTTTGGGGTTTCCGTTGGGTTTCGTTGAGTTCCTAATGGGTTTTATGGTGGTTGGGAGTGGACATTTGGATTTGGAGAACATCAGGTACGTTTAGAGTGGTTTTGGGATTGGATCCGTGCTTTTTGGGGTTTTCTTTCGTTTTTGGGGGTGATTCTGATCTTGTTTGGGGTGTTTTTGACGTGTTTTGGGTTCTCCGTTGGGTTTCGTTGGGTTTTCCGTGATCATCATGGTGGAAAAGTGTAAATTGTGGGTTTTGGAGAACATCAGGTAGGTTTATGAGGACTTTTGGGGCAGATTCAAGGTTTTTAGGGTTTTCTTCTGTTTTTTTTCTAGTGATCCAGTTGTTTTTCGGCGTGTTTTTGATGTGTTTTGGGGTCTCCATTGGGTTTCGTTGGGTTTTCCGTGGTCATCATGGTGGAAAAGTGTAAATTGTGGGTTTTGGAGAACATCAGGTAGGTTTAGGGGGACTTTTGGGGTGGATTCATGGTATTTGTTTTTTTTTTTCTGTTTTTTTTTTTTTTTTTTTTTTTTTTTTTTGAGGTGATCCCGTTCTTATTTTGGGGTGTTTTTGATGTGTTTTGGGGTCTCCGTTGGGTTTTGTTGGGTTCTTGTTGGTCATCATGTTGGAAAAGTGTAAATTGTGGATTTTGGAGAACATCAGGTGAGTTTAAGTTTTTCTGGGTGGTGAATCTATGGTTTTGGGGGAATTCTTCTGTTTTTTTAGCGTTTTCTTCTGTTTTTTAGGGTGGTCCCATTCTTTTTTGGGGTGTTTTTGACATATTTTGGGGTCTCCGTTGGTTTTTGTTTGGTTCTTGTTGTTCATCATGGTGAAAACGGGTAAATTGTGGGTAATGGAGAACATCAGGTAGGTTTAGGGGGACTTTTGGGGTGGATCACTGGCTTTTAGGCTTTTCTTTCGGTTTTGGGGGTGATCCCGCTTTTTTTTTGTGGTGTTTTTGACGTGTTTTGGGGTTTCCGTTGCGTTTCGTTGATTTCCTAATGTGTTTTAAGTTTGTTGGGAGTGGACTTTGGGATTTGGAGAACATCAGGTAGGTTTAGTGTGTTTTTGGGTGGATCTATGGTATTTGGGTTTTTCTTCTGGTTTTTTGGGGGGAGTGATCCAATTCATTTTTGGGGTGTTTTTGACTTGTTTTGGGGTCTCCGTTGGGTTTTGTTGGGTTCTTGTTGGTCATCATGTTGGAAAAGTGTAAATTGCGTGTTTTGGAGAACATCAGGTAGGTTTAGTGTCGTTTTGGGGTGGATCTATGTTTTTTGGGGATTTTGTTCCAGTTTTGGGGGTGATTCCGTTCTTGTTTGGGGTGTTTTTGACTTGTTTTGTGTTCTCCGTTGGGTTTTAGTTGGATTCTCGTTGGTCGTTAAGGTAAATGGGAGTGGATTGTGGGTTTTGAAGAAGATCAGGTGAGTTTAGGGTGGTTTTGCGGGGAAATTCATAGTTTTTGGTGTCTTTTCTTCTGATCCAGTTCTTGTTTGGGGTGTTTTTGACGTGTTTTGGGGTTTCCGTTGGGTTTCGTTGAGTTCCTAATGGGTTTTATGGTGGTTGGGAGTGGACATTTGGATTTGGAGAACATCAGGTACGTTTAGAGTGGTTTTGGGATTGGATCCGTGCTTTTTGGGGTTTTCTTTCGTTTTTGGGGGTGATTCTGTTCTTGTTTGGGGTGTTTTTGACGTGTTTTGGGTTCTCCGTTGGGTTTCGTTGGGTTTTCCGTGATCATCATGGTGGAAAAGTGTAAATTGTGGGTTTTGGAGAACATCAGGTAGGTTTATGAGGACTTTTGGGGCAGATTCAAGGTTTTTAGGGTTTTCTTCTGTTTTTTTTTAGTGATCCAGTTGTTTTTCGGCGTGTTTTTGATGTGTTTTGGGGTCTCCATTGGGTTTCGTTGGGTTTTCCGTGGTCATCATGGTGGAAAAGTGTAAATTGTGGGTTTTGGAGAACATCAGGTAGGTTTAGGGGGACTTTTGGGGTGGATTCATGGTATTTGTTTTTTTTTTTTTTTTTTTTTTTTTTTTTTTTTTTGAGGTGATCCCGTTCTTTTTTGGGGTGTTTTTGATGTGTTTTGGGGTCTCCGTTGGGTTTTGTTGGATTCTTGTTGGTCATCATGTTGGAAAAGTGTAAATTGTGGATTTTGGAGAACATCAGGTGAGTTTAAGTTTTTCTGGGTGGTGAATCTATGGTTTTGGGGGAATTCTTCTGTTTTTTTAGCGTTTTCTTCTGTTTTTTAGGGTGGTCCCATTCTTTTTTGGGGTGTTTTTGACATATTTTGGGGTCTCCGTTGGTTTTTGTTTGGTTCTTGTTGTTCATCATGGTGAAAACGGGTAAATTGTGGGTAATGGAGAACATCAGGTAGGTTTAGGGGGACTTTTGGGGTGGATCACTGGCTTTTAGGCTTTTCTTTCGGTTTTGGGGGTGATCCCGCTTTTTTTTTGTGGTGTTTTTGACGTGTTTTGGGGTTTCCGTTGCGTTTCGTTGATTTCCTAATGTGTTTTAAGTTTGTTGGGAGTGGACTTTGGGATTTGGAGAACATCAGGTAGGTTTAGTGTGTTTTTGGGTGGATCTATGGTATTTGGGTTTTTCTTCTGTTTTTTTGGGGGGAGTGATCCAATTCATTTTTGGGGTGTTTTTGACTTGTTTTGGGGTCTCCGTTGGGTTTTAGTTGGATTCTCGTTGGTCCTTAAGGTAAATGGGAGTGGATTGTGGGTTTTGAAGAAGATCAGGTGAGTTTAGGGTGGTTTTGCGGGGAAATTCATAGTTTTTGGTGTCTTTTCTTCTGATCCAGTTCTTGTTTGGGGTGTTTTTGACGTGTTTTGGGGTTTCCGTTGGGTTTCGTTGAGTTCCTAATGGGTTTTATGGTGGTTGGGAGTGGACATTTGGATTTGGAGAACATCAGGTACGTTTAGAGTGGTTTTGGGATTGGATCCGTGCTTTTGGGGGTTTTCTTTCGTTTTTGGGGGTGATTCTGATCTTGTTTGGTTTTTTTTTGATGTGTTTTGGGTTCTCCGTTGGGTTTCGTTGGGTTTTCCGTGGTCATCATGGTGGAAAAGTGTAAATTGTGGGTTTTGGAGAACATCAGGTAGGTTTAGGGGGACTTTTGGTGCAGATTCAAGGTTTTTAGGGTTTTCTTCTGTTTTTTTTCTAGTGATCCAGTTGTTTTTCGGCGTGTTTTTGACGTGTTTTGGGTTCTCCGTTGGGTTTCGTTGGGTTTTCCGTGGTCATCATGGTGGAAAAGTGTAAATTGTGGGTTTTGGAGAACATCAGGTAGGTTTATGAGGACTTTTGGGGCAGATTCAAGGTTTTTAGGGTTTTCTTCTGTTTTTTTTTAGTGATCCAGTTGTTTTTCGGCGTGTTTTTGATGTGTTTTGGGGTCTCCATTGGGTTTCGTTGGGTTTTCCGTGGTCATCATGGTGGAAAAGTGTAAATTGTGGGTTTTGGAGAACATCAGGTAGGTTTAGGGGGACTTTTGGGGTGGATTCATGGTATTTGTTTTTTTTTTTCTGTTTTTTTTTTTTTTTTTTTTTTTGAGGTGATCCCGTTCTTTTTTGGGGTGTTTTTGATGTGTTTTGGGGTCTCCGTTGTGTTTTGTTGGATTCTTGTTGGTCATCATGTTGGAAAAGTGTAAATTGTGGATTTTGGAGAACATCAGGTGAGTTTAAGTTTTTCTGGGTGGTGAATCTATGGTTTTGGGGGAATTCTTCTGTTTTTTTAGCGTTTTCTTCTGTTTTTTAGGGTGGTCCCATTCTTTTTTGGGGTGTTTTTGACATATTTTGGGGTCTCCGTTGGTTTTTGTTTGGTTCTTGTTGTTCATCATGGTGAAAACGGGTAAATTGTGGGTAATGGAGAACATCAGGTAGGTTTAGGGGGACTTTTGGGGTGGATCACTGGCTTTTAGGCTTTTCTTTCGGTTTTGGGGGTGATCCTGCTTTTTTTTTTGTGGTGTTTTTGACGTGTTTTGGGGTTTCCGTTGCGTTTCGTTGATTTCCTAATGTGTTTTAAGTTTGTTGGGAGTGGACTTTGGGATTTGGAGAACATCAGGTAGGTTTAGTGTGTTTTTGGGTGGATCTATGGTATTTGGGTTTTTCTTCTGTTTTTTTGGGGGGAGTGATCCAATTCATTTTTGGGGTGTTTTTGACTTGTTTTGGGGTCTCCGTTGGGTTTTGTTGGGTTCTTGTTGGTCATCATGTTGGAAAAGTGTAAATTGCGTGTTTTGGAGAACATCAGGTAGGTTTAGTGTCGTTTTGGGGTGGATCTATGTTTTTTGGGGATTTTCTTCCAGTTTTGGGGGTGATTCCGTTCTTGTTTGGGGTGTTTTTGACTTGTTTTGTGTTCTCCGTTGGGTTTTAGTTGGATTCTCGTTGGTCGTTAAGGTAAATGGGAGTGGATTGTGGGTTTTGAAGAAGATCAGGTGAGTTTAGGGTGGTTTTGCGGGGAAATTCATAGTTTTTGGTGTCTTTTCTTCTGATCCAGTTCTTTTCTGGGGTGTTTTTGACGTGTTTTGGGGTTTCCGTTGGGTTTCGTTGAGTTCCTAATGGGTTTTATGGTGGTTGGGAGTGGACATTTGGATTTGGAGAACATCAGGTACGTTTAGAGTGGTTTTGGGATTGGATCCGTGCTTTTTGGGGTTTTCTTTCGTTTTTGGGGGTGATTCTGTTCTTGTTTGGGGTGTTTTTGACGTGTTTTGGGTTCTCCGTTGGGTTTCGTTGGGTTTTCCGTGATCATCATGGTGGAAAAGTGTAAATTGTGGGTTTTGGAGAACATCAGGTAGGTTTATGAGGACTTTTGGGGCAGATTCAAGGTTTTTAGGGTTTTCTTCTGTTTTTTTTCTAGTGATCCAGTTGTTTTTCGGCGTGTTTTTGACGTGTTTTGGGGTCTCCATTGGGTTTCGTTGGGTTTTCCGTGGTCATCATGGTGGAAAAGTGTAAATTGTGGGTTTTGGAGAACATCAGGTAGGTTTAGGGGGACTTTTGTGGTGGATTCATGGTATTTGGTTTTTTTTTTTTTTTTTTTTTTTTTTTGAGGTGATCTCGTTCTTTTTTGGGGTGTTTTTGATGTGTTTTGGGGTCTCCGTTGGGTTTTGTTGGATTCTTGTTGGTCATCATGTTGGAAAAGTGTAAATTGTGGATTTTGGAGAACATCAGGTGAGTTTAAGTTTTTCTGGGTGGTGAATCTATGGTTTTGGGGGAATTCTTCTGTTTTTTTAGCGTTTTCTTCTGTTTTTTAGGGTGGTCCCATTCTTTTTTGGGGTGTTTTTGACATATTTTGGGGTCTCCGTTGGTTTTTGTTTGGTTCTTGTTGTTCATCATGGTGAAAACGGGTAAATTGTGGGTAATGGAGAACATCAGGTAGGTTTAGGGGGACTTTTGGGGTGGATCACTGGCTTTTAGGCTTTTCTTTCGGTTTTGGGGGTGATCCCGCTTTTTTTTTTGTGGTGTTTTTGACGTGTTTTGGGGTTTCCGTTGGGTTTCGTTGATTTCCTAATGTGTTTTAAGTTTGTTGGGAGTGGACTTTGGGATTTGGAGAACATCAGGTAGGTTTAGTGTGTTATGGGTGGATCTATGGTATTTGGGTTTTTCTTCTGTTTTTTTGGGGGGAGTGATCCAATTCATTTTTGGGGTGTTTTTGACTTGTTTTGGGGTCTCCGTTGGGTTTTAGTTGGATTCTCGTTGGTCCTTAAGGTAAATGGGAATGGATTGTGGGTTTTGAAGAAGATCAGGTGAGTTTAGGGTGGATTTGTGGGGAAATTCATAGTTTTTGGTGTCTTTTCTTCTGATCCAGTTCTTTTCTGGGGTGTTTTTGACGTGTTTTGGGGTTTCCGTTGGGTTTCGTTGAGTTCCTAATGGGTTTTATGGTGGTTGGGAGTGGACATTTGGATTTGGAGAACATCAGGTACGTTTAGAGTGGTTTTGGGATTGGATCCGTGCTTTTGGGGGTTTTCTTTCGTTTTTGGGGGTGATTCTGATCTTGTTTGGGGTTTTTTTGATGTGTTTTGGGTTCTCCGTTGGGTTTCGTTGGGTTTTCCGTGGTCATCATGGTGGAAAAGTGTAAATTGTGGGTTTTGGAGAACATCAGGTAGGTTTATGAGGACTTTTGGGGCAGATTCAAGGTTTTTAGGGTTTTCTTCTGTTTTTTTTCTAGTGATCCAGTTGTTTTTTGGCATGTTTTTGACGTGTTTTGGGGTCTCCGTTGGGTTTCGTTGGGTTTTTCGTGGTCATCATGGTGGAAAAGTTTAAATTGTGGGTTTTGGAGAACATCAGGTAGGTTTAGGGGGACTTTTGGGGTGGATTCATGGTATTTGTTTTTTTTTTCTGTTTTTTTTTTTTTTTTTTTTTTTTGAGGTGATCCCGTTCTTATTTTGGGGTGTTTTTGATGTGTTTTGGGGTCTCCGTTGGGTTTTGTTGGGTTCTTGTTGGTCATCATGTTGGAAAAGTGTAAATTGTGGATTTTGGAGAACATCAGGTGAGTTTAAGTTTTTCTGGGTGGTGAATCTATGGTTTTGGGGGAATTCTTCTGTTTTTTTAGCGTTTTCTTCTGTTTTTTAGGGTGGTCCCATTCTTTTTTGGGGTGTTTTTGACATATTTTGGGGTCTCCGTTGGTTTTTGTTTGGTTCTTGTTGTTCATCATGGTGAAAACGGGTAAATTGTGGGTAATGGAGAACATCAGGTAGGTTTAGGGGGACTTTTGGGGTGGATCACTGGCTTTTAGGCTTTTCTTTCGGTTTTGGGGGTGATCCCGCTTTTTTTTTGTGGTGTTTTTGACGTGTTTTGGGGTTTCCGTTGGGTTTCGTTGATTTCCTAATGTGTTTTAAGTTTGTTGGGAGTGGACTTTGGGATTTGGAGAACATCAGGTAGGTTTAGTGTGTTTTTGGGTGGATCTATGGTATTTGGGTTTTTCTTCTGTTTTTTTTTTTTGGGGGGAGTGATCCAATTCATTTTTGGGGTGTTTTTGACTTGTTTTGGGGTCTCCGTTGGGTTTTGTTGGGTTCTTGTTGGTCATCATGTTGGAAAAGTGTAAATTGCGTGTTTTGGAGAACATCAGGTAGGTTTAATGTCGTTTTGGGGTGGATCTATGTTTTTTGGGGATTTTCTTCCAGTTTTGGGGGTGATTCCGTTCTTGTTTGGGGTGTTTTTGACTTGTTTTGGGGTCTCCGTTGGGTTTTAGTTGGATTCTCGTTGGTCCTTAAGGTAAATGGGAATGGATTGTGGGTTTTGAAGAAGATCAGGTGAGTTTAGGGTGGTTTTGCGGGGAAATTCATAGTTTTTGGTGTCTTTTCTTCTGATCCAGTTCTTGTTTGGGGTGTTTTTGACGTGTTTTGGGGTTTCCGTTGGGTTTCGTTGAGTTCCTAATGGGTTTTATGGTGGTTGGGAGTGGACATTTGGATTTGGAGAACATCAGGTACGTTTAGAGTGGTTTTGGGATTGGATCCGTGCTTTTGGGGGTTTTCTTTCGTTTTTGGGGGTGATTCTGATCTTGTTTGGGGTTTTTTTGATGTGTTTTGGGTTCTCCGTTGGGTTTCGTTGGGTTTTCCGTGGTCATCATGGTGGAAAAGTGTAAATTGTGGGTTTTGGAGAACATCAGGTAGGTTTATGAGGACTTTTGGGGCAGATTCAAGGTTTTTAGGGTTTTCTTCTGTTTTTTTTTCTAGTGATCCAGTTGTTTTTTGGCGTGTTTTTGACGTGTTTTGGGGTCTCCGTTGGGTTTCGTTGGGTTTTTCGTGGTCATCATGGTGGAAAAGTTTAAATTGTGGGTTTTGGAGAACATCAGGTAGGTTTAGGGGGACTTTTGGGGTGGATTCATGGTATTTGGTTTTTTTTTTCTGTTTTTTTTTTTTTTTTTTTGTTTGTTTGTTTTTTTGTTTTTGAGGTGATCCTGTTCTTATTTTGGGGTGTTTTTGATGTGTTTTGGGGTCTCCGTTGGTTTTTGTTTGGTTCTTGTTGTTCATCATGGTGAAAACGGGTAAATTGTGGGTAATGGAGAACATCAGGTAGGTTTAGGGGGACTTTTGGGGTGGATCACTGGCTTTTAGGCTTTTCTTTCGGTTTTGGGGGTGATCCCGCTTTTTTTTTGTGGTGTTTTTGACGTGTTTTGGGGTTTCCGTTGGGTTTCGTTGATTTCCTAATGTGTTTTAAGTTTGTTGGGAGTGGACTTTGGGATTTGGAGAACATCAGGTAGGTTTAGTGTGTTTTTGGGTGGATCTATGGTATTTGGGTTTTTCTTCTGTTTTTTTTTTGGGGGGAGTGATCCAATTCATTTTTGGGGTGTTTTTGACTTGTTTTGGGGTCTCCGTTGGGTTTTGTTGGGTTCTTGTTGGTCATCATGTTGGAAAAGTGTAAATTGCGTGTTTTGGAGAACATCAGGTAGGTTTAGTGTCGTTTTGGGGTGGATCTATGTTTTTTGGGGATTTTCTTCCAGTTTTGGGGGTGATTCCGTTCTTGTTTGGGGTGTTTTTGACTTGTTTTGTGTTCTCCGTTGGGTTTTAGTTGGATTCTCGTTGGTCCTTAAGGTAAATGGGAATGGATTGTGGGTTTTGAAGAAGATCAGGTGAGTTTAGGGTGGTTTTGCGGGGAAATTCATAGTTTTTGGTGTCTTTTCTTCTGATCCAGTTCTTGTTTGGGGTGTTTTTAACGTGTTTTGGGGTTTCCGTTGGGTTTCGTTGAGTTCCTAATGGGTTTTATGGTGGTTGGGAGTGGACATTTGGATTTGGAGAACATCAGGTACGTTTAGAGTGGTTTTGGGATTGGATCCGTGCTTTTGGGGGTTTTCTTTCGTTTTTGGGGGTGATTCTGATCTTGTTTGGTTTTTTTTTGATGTGTTTTGGGTTCTCCGTTGGGTTTCGTTGGGTTTTCCGTGGTCATCATGGTGGAAAAGTGTAAATTGTGGGTTTTGGAGAACATCAGGTAGGTTTATGAGGACTTTTGGGGCAGATTCAAGGTTTTTAGGGTTTTCTTCTGTTTTTTTTCTAGTGATCCAGTTGTTTTTTGGCATGTTTTTGACGTGTTTTGGGGTCTCCGTTGGGTTTCGTTGGGTTTTTCGTGGTCATCATGGTGGAAAAGTTTAAATTGTGGGTTTTGGAGAACATCAGGTAGGTTTAGGGGGACTTTTGGGGTGGATTCATGGTATTTGTTTTTTTTTTTCTGTTTTTTTTTTTTTTTTTTTTGAGGTTATCCCGTTCTTTTTTGGGGTGTTTTTGATGTGTTTTGGGGTCTCCGTTGGGTTTTGTTGGGTTCTTGTTGGTCATCATGTTGGAAAAGTGTAAATTGTGGATTTTGGAGAATATCAGGTGAGTTTAAGTTTTTCTGGGTGGTAAATCTATGGTTTTGGGGGAATTCTTCTGTTTTTTTAGCGTTTTCTTCTGTTTTTTAGGGTGGTCCCATTCTTTTTTGGGGTGTTTTTGACATATTTTGGGGTCTCCGTTGGTTTTTGGTTCTTGTTGTTCATCATGGTGAAAACGGGTAAATTGTGGGTAATGGAGAACATCAGGTAGGTTTAGGGGGACTTTTGGGGTGGATCACTGGCTTTTAGGCTTTTCTTTCGGTTTTGGGGGTGATCCCGCTTTTTTTTTTGTGGTGTTTTTGACGTGTTTTGGGGTTTTCGTTGGGTTTCGTTGATTTCCTAATGTGTTTTAAGTTTGTTGGGAGTGGACTTTGGGATTTGGAGAACATCAGGTAGGTTTAGTGTGTTTTTGGGTGGATCTATGGTATTTGGGTTTTTCTTCTGTTTTTTTTTTTGGGGGAGTGATCCAATTCATTTTTGGGGTGTTTTTGACTTGTTTTGGGGTCTCCGTTGGGTTTTGTTGGGTTCTTGTTGGTCATCATGTTGGAAAAGTGTAAATTGCGTGTTTTGGAGAACATCAGGTAGGTTTAGTGTCGTTTTTTGGGGATTTTGTTCCAGTTTTGGGGGTGATTCCGTTCTTGTTTGGGGTGTTTTTGACTTGTTTTGTGTTCTCCGTTGGGTTTTAGTTGGATTCTCGTTGGTCCTTAAGGTAAATGGGAATGGATTGTGGGTTTTGAAGAAGATCAGGTGAGTTTAGGGTGGTTTTGCGGGGAAATTCATAGTTTTTGGTGTCTTTTCTTCTGATCCAGTTCTTGTTTGGGGTGTTTTTAACGTGTTTTGGGGTTTCCGTTGGGTTTCGTTGAGTTCCTAATGGGTTTTATGGTGGTTGGGAGTGGACATTTGGATTTGGAGAACATCAGGTACGTTTAGAGTGGTTTTGGGATTGGATCCGTGCTTTTGGGGGTTTTCTTTCGTTTTTGGGGGTGATTCTGATCTTGTTTGGTTTTTTTTTGATGTGTTTTGGGTTCTCCGTTGGGTTTCGTTGGGTTTTCCGTGGTCATCATGGTGGAAAAGTGTAAGTTGTGGGTTTTGGAGAACATCAGGTAGGTTTATGAGGACTTTTGGGGCAGATTCAAGGTTTTTAGGTTTTTCTTCTGTTTTTTTTCTAGTGATCCAGTTGTTTTTTGGCATGTTTTTGACGTGTTTTGGGGTCTCCGTTGGGTTTCGTTGGGTTTTTCGTGGTCATCATGGTGGAAAAGTTTAAATTGTGGGTTTTGGAGAACATCAGGTAGGTTTAGGGGGACTTTTGGGGTGGATTCATGGTATTTGTTTTTTTTTTCTGTTTTTTTTTTTTGTTTGTTTGTTTGTTTTTGAGGTGATCCCGTTCTTATTTTGGGGTGTTTTTGATGTGTTTTGGGGTCTCCGTTGGGTTTTGTGGGGTTCTTGTTGGTCATCATGTTGGAAAAGTGTAAATTGTGGATTTTGGAGAATATCAGGTGAGTTTAAGTTTTTCTGGGTGGTGAATCTATGGTTTTGGGGGAATTCTTCTGTTTTTTTAGCGTTTTCTTCTGTTTTTTAGGGTGGTCCCATTCTTGTTTGGGGTGTTTTTGACATATTTTGGGGTCTCCGTTGGTTTTTGTTTGGTTCTTGTTGTTCATCATGGTGAAAACGGGTAAATTGTGGGTAATGGAGAACATCAGGTAGGTTTAGGGGGACTTTTGGGGTGGATCACTGGCTTTTAGGCTTTTCTTTCGGTTTTGGGGGTGATCCCGCTTTTTTTTTGTGGTGTTTTTGACGTGTTTTGGGGTTTCCGTTGCGTTTCGTTGATTTCCTAATGTGTTTTAAGTTTGTTGGGAGTGGACTTTGGGATTTGGAGAACATCAGGTAGGTTTAGGGGGACTTTTGGGGTGGATTCATGGTATTTGGGTTTTTCTTCTGTTTTTTTGGGGGGAGTGATCCAATTCATTTTTGGGGTGTTTTTGACTTGTTTTGGGGTCTCCGTTGGGTTTTGTTGGGTTCTTGTTGGTCATCATGTTGGAAAAGTGTAAATTGCGTGTTTTGGAGAACATCAGGTAGGTTTAGTGTCGTTTTGGGGTGGATCTATGTTTTTTGGGGATTTTCTTCCAGTTTTGGGGGTGATTCCGTTCTTGTTTGGGGTGTTTTTGACTTGTTTTGTGTTCTCCGTTGGGTTTTAGTTGGATTCTCGTTGGTCCTTAAGGTAAATGGGAATGGATTGTGGGTTTTGAAGAAGATCAGGTGAGTTTAGGGTGGTTTTGCGGGGAAATTCATAGTTTTTGGTGTCTTTTCTTCTGATCCAGTTCTTTTCTGGGGTGTTTTTGATGTGTTTTGGGGTTTCCGTTGGGTTTCGTTGAGTTCCTAATAGGTTTTATGGTGGTTGGGAGTGGACATTTGGATTTGGAGAACATCAGGTACGTTTAGAGTGGTTTTGGGATTGGATCCGTGCTTTTTGGGGTTTTCTTTCGTTTTTGGGGGTGATCCTGTTCTTGTTTGGGGTGTATTTGACGTGTTTTGTGGTCTCTGTTTTGTTTCGTTGTGTTTTCCTTGTTCATTTTGGTGGAAAAGGCTGAATAGTGGGTTTTGGAGAACATCAGGTATGTTTAGGGCGTTTTGGGGATTTGATCCGTGCTTTTTGGGGATTTTGTTCCAGTTTTGGGGGTGATTCCGTTCTTGTTTGTGGTGTTTTTGACGTGTTTTGGGTTCTCCGTTGGGTTTCGTTGGGTTTTCCGTGGTCATCATGGTGGAAAAGTGTAAATTGTGGGTTTTGGAGAACATCAGGTAGGTTTAGGGGGACTTTTGGGGCAGATTCAATGTTTTTAGGGTTTTCTTCTGTTTTTTCTAGTGATCCAGTTGTTTTTTGGCATGTTTTTGACGTGTTTTGGGTTCTCCGTTGGGTTTCATTGGGTTTTCCGTGGTCATCATGGTGGAAAAGTGTAAATTGTGGGTTTTGGAGAACATCAGGTAGGTTTAGGGGGACTTTTGGTGCAGATTCAAGGTTTTTAGGGTTTTCTTCTGTTTTTTTCTAGTGATCCAGTTGTTTTTTGGCATGTTTTTGACGTGTTTTGGGTTCTCCGTTGGGTTTTGTTGGGTTCTTGTTGGTCATCATGGTGGAAAAGTGTAAATTGTGGGTTTTGGAGAACATCAGGTAGGTTTAGGGGGACTTTTGGGGTGGATTCATGGTATTTGTTTTTTTTTTTTCTGTTGTTTTTTTTTTTTTGAGGTGATCCCGTTCTTTTTTGGGGTGTTTTTGATGTGTTTTGGGGTCTCCGTTGGGTTTTGTGGGGTTCTTGTTGGTCATCATGTTGGAAAAGTGTTAATTGTGGATTTTGGAGAATATCAGGTGAGTTTAAGTTTTTCTGGGTGGTCAATCTATGGTTTTGGGGGAATTCTTCTGTTTTTTTAGCGTTTTCTTCTGTTTTTTAGGGTGGTCCCATTCTTTTTTGGGGTGTTTTTGACATATTTTGGGGTCTCCGTTGGTTTTTGTTTGGTTCTTGTTGTTCATCATGGTGAAAACGGGTAAATTGTGGGTAATGGAGAACATCAGGTAGGTTTAGGGGGACTTTTGGGGTGGATCACTGGCTTTTAGGCTTTTCTTTCGGTTTTGGGGGTGATCCCGCTTTTTTTTTTGTGGTGTTTTTGACGTGTTTTGGGGTTTCCGTTGGGTTTCGTTGATTTCCTAATGTGTTTTAAGTTTGTTGGGAGTGGACTTTGGCATTTGGAGAACATCAGGTAGGTTTAGTGTGTTTTTGGGTGGATCTATGGTATTTGGGTTTTTCTTCTGTTTTTTTTTTGGGGGGAGTGATCCAATTCATTTTTGGGGTGTTTTTGACTTGTTTTGGGGTCTCCGTTGGGTTTTGTTGGGTTCTTGTTGGTCATCATGTTGGAAAAGTGTAAATTGCGTGTTTTGGAGAACATCAGGTAGGTTTAGTGTCGTTTTGGGGTGGATCTATGTTTTTTGGGGATTTTGTTCCAGTTTTGGGGGTGATTCCGTTCTTGTTTGGGGTGTTTTTGACTTGTTTTGTGTTCTCCGTTGGGTTTTAGTTGGATTCTCGTTGGTCCTTAAGGTAAATGGGAATGGATTGTGGGTTTTGAAGAAGATCAGGTGAGTTTAGGGTGGTTTTGCGGGGAAATTCATAGTTTTTGGTGTCTTTTCTTCTGATCCAGTTCTTGTTTGGGGTGTTTTTAACGTGTTTTGGGGTTTCCGTTGGGTTTCGTTGAGTTCCTAATGGGTTTTATGGTGGTTGGGAGTGGACATTTGGATTTGGAGAACATCAGGTACGTTTAGAGTGGTTTTGGGATTGGATCCGTGCTTTTGGGGGTTTTCTTTCGTTTTTGGGGGTGATTCTGATCTTGTTTGGGTTTTTTTTGATGTGTTTTGGGTTCTCCGTTGGGTTTCGTTGGGTTTTCCGTGGTCATCATGGTGGAAAAGTGTAAATTGTGGGTTTTGGAGAACATCAGGTAGGTTTAGGGGGACTTTTGGTGCAGATTCAAGGTTTTTAGGGTTTTCTTCTGTTTTTTTTCTAGTGATCCAGTTGTTTTTTGGCATGTTTTTGACGTGTTTTGGGTTCTCCGTTGGGTTTTGTTGGGTTCTTGTTGGTCATCATGTTGGAAAAGTGTAAATTGTGGATTTTGGAGAATATCAGGTGAGTTTAAGTTTTTCTGGGTGGTGAATCTATGGTTTTGGGGGAATTCTTCTGTTTTTTTAGCGTTTTCTTCTGTTTTTTAGGGTGGTCCCATTCTTGTTTGGGGTGTTTTTGACATATTTTGGGGTCTCCGTTGGTTTTTGTTTGGTTCTTGTTGTTCATCATGGTGAAAACGGGTAAATTGTGGGTAATGGAGAACATCAGGTAGGTTTAGGGGGACTTTTGGGGTGGATCACTGGCTTTTAGGCTTTTCTTTCGGTTTTGGGGGTGATCCCGCTTTTTTTTTGTGGTGTTTTTGACGTGTTTTGGGGTTTCCGTTGCGTTTCGTTGATTTCCTAATGTGTTTTAAGTTTGTTGGGAGTGGACTTTGGGATTTGGAGAACATCAGGTAGGTTTAGGGGGACTTTTGGGGTGGATTCATGGTATTTGGGTTTTTCTTCTGTTTTTTTGGGGGGAGTGATCCAATTCATTTTTGGGGTGTTTTTGACTTGTTTTGGGGTCTCCGTTGGGTTTTGTTGGGTTCTTGTTGGTCATCATGTTGGAAAAGTGTAAATTGCGTGTTTTGGAGAACATCAGGTAGGTTTAGTGTCGTTTTGGGGTGGATCTATGTTTTTTGGGGATTTTCTTCCAGTTTTGGGGGTGATTCCGTTCTTGTTTGGGGTGTTTTTGACTTGTTTTGTGTTCTCCGTTGGGTTTTAGTTGGATTCTCGTTGGTCCTTAAGGTAAATGGGAATGGATTGTGGGTTTTGAAGAAGATCAGGTGAGTTTAGGGTGGTTTTGCGGGGAAATTCATAGTTTTTGGTGTCTTTTCTTCTGATCCAGTTCTTTTCTGGGGTGTTTTTGATGTGTTTTGGGGTTTCCGTTGGGTTTCGTTGAGTTCCTAATAGGTTTTATGGTGGTTGGGAGTGGACATTTGGATTTGGAGAACATCAGGTACGTTTAGAGTGGTTTTGGGATTGGATCCGTGCTTTTTGGGGTTTTCTTTCGTTTTTGGGGGTGATCCTGTTCTTGTTTGGGGTGTATTTGACGTGTTTTGTGGTCTCTGTTTTGTTTCGTTGTGTTTTCCTTGTTCATTTTGGTGGAAAAGGCTGAATAGTGGGTTTTGGAGAACATCAGGTATGTTTAGGGCGTTTTGGGGATTTGATCCGTGCTTTTTGGGGATTTTGTTCCAGTTTTGGGGGTGATTCCGTTCTTGTTTGTGGTGTTTTTGACGTGTTTTGGGTTCTCCGTTGGGTTTCGTTGGGTTTTCCGTGGTCATCATGGTGGAAAAGTGTAAATTGTGGGTTTTGGAGAACATCAGGTAGGTTTAGGGGGACTTTTGGGGCAGATTCAATGTTTTTAGGGTTTTCTTCTGTTTTTTCTAGTGATCCAGTTGTTTTTTGGCATGTTTTTGACGTGTTTTGGGTTCTCCGTTGGGTTTCATTGGGTTTTCCGTGGTCATCATGGTGGAAAAGTGTAAATTGTGGGTTTTGGAGAACATCAGGTAGGTTTAGGGGGACTTTTGGTGCAGATTCAAGGTTTTTAGGGTTTTCTTCTGTTTTTTTCTAGTGATCCAGTTGTTTTTTGGCATGTTTTTGACGTGTTTTGGGTTCTCCGTTGGGTTTTGTTGGGTTCTTGTTGGTCATCATGGTGGAAAAGTGTAAATTGTGGGTTTTGGAGAACATCAGGTAGGTTTAGGGGGACTTTTGGGGTGGATTCATGGTATTTGTTTTTTTTTTTTCTGTTGTTTTTTTTTTTTTGAGGTGATCCCGTTCTTTTTTGGGGTGTTTTTGATGTGTTTTGGGGTCTCCGTTGGGTTTTGTGGGGTTCTTGTTGGTCATCATGTTGGAAAAGTGTTAATTGTGGATTTTGGAGAATATCAGGTGAGTTTAAGTTTTTCTGGGTGGTCAATCTATGGTTTTGGGGGAATTCTTCTGTTTTTTTAGCGTTTTCTTCTGTTTTTTAGGGTGGTCCCATTCTTTTTTGGGGTGTTTTTGACATATTTTGGGGTCTCCGTTGGTTTTTGTTTGGTTCTTGTTGTTCATCATGGTGAAAACGGGTAAATTGTGGGTAATGGAGAACATCAGGTAGGTTTAGGGGGACTTTTGGGGTGGATCACTGGCTTTTAGGCTTTTCTTTCGGTTTTGGGGGTGATCCCGCTTTTTTTTTTGTGGTGTTTTTGACGTGTTTTGGGGTTTCCGTTGGGTTTCGTTGATTTCCTAATGTGTTTTAAGTTTGTTGGGAGTGGACTTTGGCATTTGGAGAACATCAGGTAGGTTTAGTGTGTTTTTGGGTGGATCTATGGTATTTGGGTTTTTCTTCTGTTTTTTTTTTGGGGGGAGTGATCCAATTCATTTTTGGGGTGTTTTTGACTTGTTTTGGGGTCTCCGTTGGGTTTTGTTGGGTTCTTGTTGGTCATCATGTTGGAAAAGTGTAAATTGCGTGTTTTGGAGAACATCAGGTAGGTTTAGTGTCGTTTTGGGGTGGATCTATGTTTTTTGGGGATTTTGTTCCAGTTTTGGGGGTGATTCCGTTCTTGTTTGGGGTGTTTTTGACTTGTTTTGTGTTCTCCGTTGGGTTTTAGTTGGATTCTCGTTGGTCCTTAAGGTAAATGGGAATGGATTGTGGGTTTTGAAGAAGATCAGGTGAGTTTAGGGTGGTTTTGCGGGGAAATTCATAGTTTTTGGTGTCTTTTCTTCTGATCCAGTTCTTGTTTGGGGTGTTTTTAACGTGTTTTGGGGTTTCCGTTGGGTTTCGTTGAGTTCCTAATGGGTTTTATGGTGGTTGGGAGTGGACATTTGGATTTGGAGAACATCAGGTACGTTTAGAGTGGTTTTGGGATTGGATCCGTGCTTTTGGGGGTTTTCTTTCGTTTTTGGGGGTGATTCTGATCTTGTTTGGGTTTTTTTTGATGTGTTTTGGGTTCTCCGTTGGGTTTCGTTGGGTTTTCCGTGGTCATCATGGTGGAAAAGTGTAAATTGTGGGTTTTGGAGAACATCAGGTAGGTTTAGGGGGACTTTTGGTGCAGATTCAAGGTTTTTAGGGTTTTCTTCTGTTTTTTTTCTAGTGATCCAGTTGTTTTTTGGCATGTTTTTGACGTGTTTTGGGTTCTCCGTTGGGTTTTGTTGGGTTCTTGTTGGTCATCATGGTGGAAAAGTGTAAATTGTGGGTTTTGGAGAACATCAGGTAGGTTTAGGGGGACTTTTGGGGTGGATTCATGGTATTTGTTTTTTTTTTTTCTGTTTTTTTTTTTTTTTTGAGGTGATCCCGTTCTTTTTTGGGGTGTTTTTGATGTGTTTTGGGGTCTCCGTTGGGTTTTGTGGGGTTCTTGTTGGTCATCATGTTGGAAAAGTGTAAATTGTGGATTTTGGAGAATATCAGGTGAGTTTAAGTTTTTCTGGGTGGTAAATCTATGGTTTTGGGGGAATTCTTCTGTTTTTTTAGCGTTTTCTTCTGTTTTTTAGGGTGGTCCCATTCTTTTTTGGGGTGTTTTTGACATATTTTGGGGTCTCCGTTGGTTTTTGTTTGGTTCTTGTTGTTCATCATGGTGAAAACGGGTAAATTGTGGGTAATGGAGAACATCAGGTAGGTTTAGGGGGACTTTTGGGGTGGATCACTGGCTTTTAGGCTTTTCTTTCGGTTTTGGGGGTGATCCCGCTTTTTTTTTGTGGTGTTTTTGACGTGTTTTGGGGTTTCCGTTGGGTTTCGTTGATTTCCTAATGTGTTTTAAGTTTGTTGGGAGTGGACTTTGGGATTTGGAGAACATCAGGTAGGTTTAGTGTGTTTTTGGGTGGATCTATGGTATTTGGGTTTTTCTTCTGTTTTTTTTTGGGGGGGAGTGATCCAATTCATTTTTGGGGTGTTTTTGACTTGTTTTGGGGTCTCCGTTGGGTTTTGTTGGGTTCTTGTTGGTCATCATGTTGGAAAAGTGTAAATTGCGTGTTTTGGAGAACATCAGGTAGGTTTAGTGTCGTTTTGGGGTGGATCTATGTTTTTGGGGGATTTTGTTCCAGTTTTGGGGGTGATTCCGTTCTTGTTTGGGGTGTTTTTGACTTGTTTTGTGTTCTCCGTTGGGTTTTAGTTGGATTCTCGTTGGTCCTTAAGGTAAATGGGAATGGATTGTGGGTTTTGAAGACGATCAGGTGAGTTTAGGGTGGTTTTGCGGGGAAATTCATAGTTTTTGGTGTCTTTTCTTCTGATCCAGTTCTTTTCTGGGGTGTTTTTGATGTGTTTTGGGGTTTCCGTTGGGTTTCGTTGAGTTCCTAATGGGTTTTATGGTGGTTGGGAGTGGACATTTGGATTTGGAGAACATCAGGTACGTTTAGAGTGGTTTTGGGATTGGATCCGTGCTTTTTGGGGTTTTCTTTCGTTTTTGGGGGTGATCCTGTTCTTGTTTGGGGTGTTTTTGACGTGTTTTGTGGTCTCTGTTTTGTTTCGTTGTGTTTTCCTTGTTCATTTTGGTGGAAAAGGCTGAATAGTGGGTTTTGGAGAACATCAGGTATGTTTAGGGCGTTTTGGGGATTTGATCCGTGCTTTTTGGGGATTTTGTTCCAGTTTTGGGGGTGATTCCGTTCTTGTTTGTGGTGTTTTTGACGTGTTTTGGGTTCTCCGTTGGGTTTCGTTGGGTTTTCCGTGGTCATCATGGTGGAAAAGTGTAAATTGTGGGTTTTGGAGAACATCAGGTAGGTTTAGGGGGACTTTTGGGGCAGATTCAATGTTTTTAGGGTTTTCTTCTGTTTTTTCTAGTGATCCAGTTGTTTTTCGGCGTGTTTTTGACGTGTTTTGGGTTCTCCGTTGGGTTTCATTGGGTTTTCCGTGGTCATCATGGTGGAAAAGTGTAAATTGTGGGTTTTGGAGAACATCAGGTAGGTTTAGGGGGACTTTTGGTGCAGATTCAAGGTTTTTAGGGTTTTCTTCTGTTTTTTTCTAGTGATCCAGTTGTTTTTTGGCATGTTTTTGACGTGTTTTGGGTTCTCCGTTGGGTTTTGTGGGGTTCTTGTTGGTCATCATGGTGGAAAAGTGTAAATTGTGGGTTTTGGAGAACATCAGGTAGGTTTAGGGGGACTTTTGGGGTGGATTCATGGTATTTGTTTTTTTTTTTTCTGTTGTTTTTTTTTTTTTGAGGTGATCCCGTTCTTTTTTGGGGTGTTTTTGATGTGTTTTGGGGTCTCCGTTGGGTTTTGTGGGGTTCTTGTTGGTCATCATGTTGGAAAAGTGTAAATTGTGGATTTTGGAGAATATCAGGTGAGTTTAAGTTTTTCTGGGTGGTAAATCTATGGTTTCGGGGGAATTCTTCTGTTTTTTTTAGCGTTTTCTTCTGTTTTTTAGGGTGGTCCCATTCTTTTTTGGGGTGTTTTTGACATATTTTGGGGTCTCCGTTGGTTTTTGTTTGGTTCTTGTTGTTCATCATGGTGAAAACGGGTAAATTGTGGGTAATGGAGAACATCAGGTAGGTTTAGGGGGACTTTTGGGGTGGATCACTGGCTTTTAGGCTTTTCTTTCGGTTTTGGGGGTGATCCCGCTTTTTTTTTTGTGGTGTTTTTGACGTGTTTTGGGGTTTCCGTTGGGTTTCGTTGATTTCCTAATGTGTTTTAAGTTTGTTGGGAGTGGACTTTGGGATTTGGAGAACATCAGGTAGGTTTAGTGTGTTTTTGGGTGGATCTATGGTATTTGGGTTTTTCTTCTGTTTTTTTTTTGGGGGGAGTGATCCAATTCATTTTTGGGGTGTTTTTGACTTGTTTTGGGGTCTCCGTTGGGTTTTGTTGGGTTCTTGTTGGTCATCATGTTGGAAAAGTGTAAATTGCGTGTTTTGGAGAACATCAGGTAGGTTTAGTGTCGTTTTGGGGTGGATCTATGTTTTTTGGGGATTTTGTTCCAGTTTTGGGGGTGATTCCGTTCTTGTTTGGGGTGTTTTTGACTTGTTTTGTGTTCTCCGTTGGGTTTTAGTTGGATTCTCGTTGGTCCTTAAGGTAAATGGGAATGGATTGTGGGTTTTGAAGAAGATCAGGTGAGTTTAGGGTGGTTTTGCGGGGAAATTCATAGTTTTTGGTGTCTTTTCTTCTGATCCAGTTCTTGTTTGGGGTGTTTTTAACGTGTTTTGGGGTTTCCGTTGGGTTTCGTTGAGTTCCTAATGGGTTTTATGGTGGTTGGGAGTGGACATTTGGATTTGGAGAACATCAGGTACGTTTAGAGTGGTTTTGGGATTGGATCCGTGCTTTTGGGGGTTTTCTTTCGTTTTTGGGGGTGATTCTGATCTTGTTTGGGTTTTTTTTGATGTGTTTTGGGTTCTCCGTTGGGTTTCGTTGGGTTTTCCGTGGTCATCATGGTGGAAAAGTGTAAATTGTGGGTTTTGGAGAACATCAGGTAGGTTTAGGGGGACTTTTGGTGCAGATTCAAGGTTTTTAGGGTTTTCTTCTGTTTTTTTCTAGTGATCCAGTTGTTTTTTGGCATGTTTTTGACGTGTTTTGGGTTCTCCGTTGGGTTTTGTTGGGTTCTTGTTGGTCATCATGGTGGAAAAGTGTAAATTGTGGGTTTTGGAGAACATCAGGTAGGTTTAGGGGGACTTTTGGGGTGGATTCATGGTATTTGTTTTTTTTTTTTCTGTTGTTTTTTTTTTTTTGAGGTGATCCCGTTCTTTTTTGGGGTGTTTTTGATGTGTTTTGGGGTCTCCGTTGGGTTTTGTGGGGTTCTTGTTGGTCATCATGTTGGAAAAGTGTAAATTGTGGATTTTGGAGAATATCAGGTGAGTTTAAGTTTTTCTGGGTGGTAAATCTATGGTTTCGGGGGAATTCTTCTGTTTTTTTAGCGTTTTCTTCTGTTTTTTAGGGTGGTCCCATTCTTTTTTGGGGTGTTTTTGACATATTTTGGGGTCTCCGTTGGTTTTTGTTTGGTTCTTGTTGTTCATCATGGTGAAAACGGGTAAATTGTGGGTAATGGAGAACATCAGGTAGGTTTAGGGGGACTTTTGGGGTGGATCACTGGCTTTTAGGCTTTTCTTTCGGTTTTGGGGGTGATCCCGCTTTTTTTTTTGTGGTGTTTTTGACGTGTTTTGGGGTTTCCGTTGGGTTTCGTTGATTTCCTAATGTGTTTTAAGTTTGTTGGGAGTGGACTTTGGGATTTGGAGAACATCAGGTAGGTTTAGGGGGACTTTTGGGGTGGATTCATGGTATTTGGGTTTTTCTTCTGTTTTTTTGGGGGGAGTGATCCAATTCATTTTTGGGGTGTTTTTGACTTGTTTTGGGGTCTCCGTTGGGTTTTGTTGGGTTCTTGTTGGTCATCATGTTGGAAAAGTGTAAATTGCGTGTTTTGGAGAACATCAGGTAGGTTTAGTGTCGTTTTGGGGTGGATCTATGTTTTTTGGGGATTTTCTTCCAGTTTTGGGGGTGATTCCGTTCTTGTTTGGGGTGTTTTTGACTTGTTTTGTGTTCTCCGTTGGGTTTTAGTTGGATTCTCGTTGGTCCTTAAGGTAAATGGGAATGGATTGTGGGTTTTGAAGAAGATCAGGTGAGTTTAGGGTGGTTTTGCGGGGAAATTCATAGTTTTTGGTGTCTTTTCTTCTGATCCAGTTCTTTTCTGGGGTGTTTTTGATGTGTTTTGGGGTTTCCGTTGGGTTTCGTTGAGTTCCTAATAGGTTTTATGGTGGTTGGGAGTGGACATTTGGATTTGGAGAACATCAGGTACGTTTAGAGTGGTTTTGGGATTGGATCCGTGCTTTTTGGGGTTTTCTTTCGTTTTTGGGGGTGATCCTGTTCTTGTTTGGGGTGTATTTGACGTGTTTTGTGGTCTCTGTTTTGTTTCGTTGTGTTTTCCTTGTTCATTTTGGTGGAAAAGGCTGAATAGTGGGTTTTGGAGAACATCAGGTATGTTTAGGGCGTTTTGGGGATTTGATCCGTGCTTTTTGGGGATTTTGTTCCAGTTTTGGGGGTGATTCCGTTCTTGTTTGTGGTGTTTTTGACGTGTTTTGGGTTCTCCGTTGGGTTTCGTTGGGTTTTCCGTGGTCATCATGGTGGAAAAGTGTAAATTGTGGGTTTTGGAGAACATCAGGTAGGTTTAGGGGGACTTTTGGGGCAGATTCAATGTTTTTAGGGTTTTCTTCTGTTTTTTCTAGTGATCCAGTTGTTTTTCGGCGTGTTTTTGACGTGTTTTGGGTTCTCCGTTGGGTTTCATTGGGTTTTCCGTGGTCATCATGGTGGAAAAGTGTAAATTGTGGGTTTTGGAGAACATCAGGTAGGTTTAGGGGGACTTTTGGTGCAGATTCAAGGTTTTTAGGGTTTTCTTCTGTTTTTTTCTAGTGATCCAGTTGTTTTTTGGCATGTTTTTGACGTGTTTTGGGTTCTCCGTTGGGTTTTGTTGGGTTCTTGTTGGTCATCATGGTGGAAAAGTGTAAATTGTGGGTTTTGGAGAACATCAGGTAGGTTTAGGGGGACTTTTGGGGTGGATTCATGGTATTTGTTTTTTTTTTTTCTGTTGTTTTTTTTTTTTTGAGGTGATCCCGTTCTTTTTTGGGGTGTTTTTGATGTGTTTTGGGGTCTCCGTTGGGTTTTGTGGGGTTCTTGTTGGTCATCATGTTGGAAAAGTGTAAATTGTGGATTTTGGAGAATATCAGGTGAGTTTAAGTTTTTCTGGGTGGTAAATCTATGGTTTCGGGGGAATTCTTCTGTTTTTTTAGCGTTTTCTTCTGTTTTTTAGGGTGGTCCCATTCTTTTTTGGGGTGTTTTTGACATATTTTGGGGTCTACGTTGGTTTTTGTTTGGTTCTTGTTGTTCATCATGGTGAAAACGGGTAAATTGTGGGTAATGGAGAACATCAGGTAGGTTTAGGGGGACTTTTGGGGTGGATCACTGGCTTTTAGGCTTTTCTTTCGGTTTTGGGGGTGATCCCGCTTTTTTTTTGTGGTGTTTTTGACGTGTTTTGGGGTTTCCGTTGGGTTTCGTTGATTTCCTAATGTGTTTTAAGTTTGTTGGGAGTGGACTTTGGGATTTGGAGAACATCAGGTAGGTTTAGGGGGACTTTTGGGGTGGATTCATGGTATTTGGGTTTTTCTTCTGTTTTTTTGGGGGGAGTGATCCAATTCATTTTTGGGGTGTTTTTGACTTGTTTTGGGGTCTCCGTTGGGTTTTGTTGGGTTCTTGTTGGTCATCATGTTGGAAAAGTGTAAATTGCGTGTTTTGGAGAACATCAGGTAGGTTTAGTGTCGTTTTGGGGTGGATCTATGTTTTTTGGGGATTTTCTTCCAGTTTTGGGGGTGATTCCGTTCTTGTTTGGGGTGTTTTTGACTTGTTTTGTGTTCTCCGTTGGGTTTTAGTTGGATTCTCGTTGGTCCTTAAGGTAAATGGGAATGGATTGTGGGTTTTGAAGAAGATCAGGTGAGTTTAGGGTGGTTTTGCGGGGAAATTCATAGTTTTTGGTGTCTTTTCTTCTGATCCAGTTCTTGTTTGGGGTGTTTTTGACGTGTTTTGGGGTTTCCGTTGGGTTTCGTTGAGTTCCTAATGGGTTTTATAGTGGTTGGGAGTGGACATTTGGATTTGGAGAACATCAGGTACGTTTAGAGTGGTTTTGGGATTGGATCCGTGCTTTTGGGGGTTTTCTTTCGTTTTTGGGGGTGATTCTGATCTTGTTTGGGTTTTTTTTGATGTGTTTTGGGTTCTCCGTTGGGTTTCGTTGGGTTTTCCGTGGTCATCATGGTGGAAAAGTGTAAATTGTGGGTTTTGGAGAACATCAGGTAGGTTTAGGGGGACTTTTGGTGCAGATTCAAGGTTTTTAGGGTTTTCTTCTGTTTTTTTCTAGTGATCCAGTTGTTTTTTGGCATGTTTTTGACGTGTTTTGGGTTCTCCGTTGGGTTTTGTTGGGTTCTTGTTGGTCATCATGGTGGAAAAGTGTAAATTGTGGGTTTTGGAGAACATCAGGTAGGTTTAGGGGGACTTTTGGGGTGGATTCATGGTATTTGTTTTTTTTTTTTCTGTTGTTTTTTTTTTTTTGAGGTGATCCCGTTCTTTTTTGGGGTGTTTTTGATGTGTTTTGGGGTCTCCGTTGGGTTTTGTGGGGTTCTTGTTGGTCATCATGTTGGAAAAGTGTAAATTGTGGATTTTGGAGAATATCAGGTGAGTTTAAGTTTTTCTGGGTGGTAAATCTATGGTTTTGGGGGAATTCTTCTGTTTTTTTAGCGTTTTCTTCTGTTTTTTAGGGTGGTCCCATTCTTTTTTGGGGTGTTTTTGACATATTTTGGGGTCTCCGTTGGTTTTTGTTTGGTTCTTGTTGTTCATCATGGTGAAAACGGGTAAATTGTGGGTAATGGAGAACATCAGGTAGGTTTAGGGGGACTTTTGGGGTGGATCACTGGCTTTTAGGCTTTTCTTTCGGTTTTGGGGGTGATCCCGCTTTTTTTTTGTGGTGTTTTTGACGTGTTTTGGGGTTTCCGTTGGGTTTCGTTGATTTCCTAATGTGTTTTAAGTTTGTTGGGAGTGGACTTTGGGATTTGGAGAACATCAGGTAGGTTTAGTGTGTTTTTGGGTGGATCTATGGTATTTGGGTTTTTCTTCTGTTTTTTTTTTTGGGGGGAGTGATCCAATTCATTTTTGGGGTGTTTTTGACTTGTTTTGGGGTCTCCGTTGGGTTTTGTTGGGTTCTTGTTGGTCATCATGTTGGAAAAGTGTAAATTGCGTGTTTTGGAGAACATCAGGTAGGTTTAGTGTCGTTTTGGGGTGGATCTATGTTTTTTGGGGATTTTGTTCCAGTTTTGGGGGTGATTCCGTTCTTGTTTGGGGTGTTTTTGACTTGTTTTGTGTTCTCCGTTGGGTTTTAGTTGGATTCTCGTTGGTCCTTAAGGTAAATGGGAATGGATTGTGGGTTTTGAAGAAGATCAGGTGAGTTTAGGGTGGTTTTGCGGGGAAATTCATAGTTTTTGGTGTCTTTTCTTCTGATCCAGTTCTTTTCTGGGGTGTTTTTGATGTGTTTTGGGGTTTCCGTTGGGTTTCGTTGAGTTCCTAATAGGTTTTATGGTGGTTGGGAGTGGACATTTGGATTTGGAGAACATCAGGTACGTTTAGAGTGGTTTTGGGATTGGATCCGTGCTTTTTGGGGTTTTCTTTCGTTTTTGGGGGTGATCCTGTTCTTGTTTGGGGTGTTTTTGACGTGTTTTGTGTTCTCCGTTGGGTTTCGTTGTGTTTTCCTTGTTCATTTTGGTGGAAAAGGCTGAATAGTGGGTTTTGGAGAACATCAGGTATGTTTAGGGCGTTTTGGGGATTTGATCCGTGCTTTTTGGGGATTTTGTTCCAGTTTTGGGGGTGATTCCGTTCTTGTTTGTGGTGTTTTTGACGTGTTTTGGGTTCTCCGTTGGGTTTCGTTGGGTTTTCCGTGGTCATCATGGTGGAAAAGTGTAAATTGTGGGTTTTGGAGAACATCAGGTAGGTTTAGGGGGACTTTTGGGGCAGATTCAATGTTTTTAGGGTTTTCTTCTGTTTTTTCTAGTGATCCAGTTGTTTTTCGGCGTGTTTTTGACGTGTTTTGGGTTCTCCGTTGGGTTTCATTGGGTTTTCCGTGGTCATCATGGTGGAAAAGTGTAAATTGTGGGTTTTGGAGAACATCAGGTAGGTTTAGGGGGACTTTTGGTGCAGATTCAAGGTTTTTAGGGTTTTCTTCTGTTTTTTTCTAGTGATCCAGTTGTTTTTTGGCATGTTTTTGACGTGTTTTGGGGTCTCCGTTGGGTTTTGTTGGGTTCTTGTTGGTCATCATGGTGGAAAAGTGTAAATTGTGGGTTTTGGAGAACATCAGGTAGGTTTAGGGGGACTTTTGGGGTGGATTCATGGTATTTGTTTTTTTTTTTTCTGTTGTTTTTTTTTTTTTTTGAGGTGATCCCGTTCTTTTTTGGGGTGTTTTTGATGTGTTTTGGGGTCTCCGTTGGGTTTTGTGGGGTTCTTGTTGGTCATCATGTTGGAAAAGTGTAAATTGTGGATTTTGGAGAATATCAGGTGAGTTTAAGTTTTTCTGGATGGTAAATCTATGGTTTCGGGGGAATTCTTCTGTTTTTTTAGCGTTTTCTTCTGTTTTTTAGGGTGGTCCCATTCTTTTTTGGGGTGTTTTTGACATATTTTGGGGTCTCCGTTGGTTTTTGTTTGGTTCTTGTTGTTCATCATGGTGAAAACGGGTAAATTGTGGGTAATGGAGAACATCAGGTAGGTTTAGGGGGACTTTTGGGGTGGATCACTGGCTTTTAGGCTTTTCTTTCGGTTTTGGGGGTGATCCCGCTTTTTTTTTTGTGGTGTTTTTGACGTGTTTTGGGGTTTCCGTTGGGTTTCGTTGATTTCCTAATGTGTTTTAAGTTTGTTGGGAGTGGACTTTGGGATTTGGAGAACATCAGGTAGGTTTAGTGTGTTTTTGGGTGGATCTATGGTATTTGGGTTTTTCTTCTGTTTTTTTTTTGGGGGGAGTGATCCAATTCATTTTTGGGGTGTTTTTGACTTGTTTTGGGGTCTCCGTTGGGTTTTGTTGGGTTCTTGTTGGTCATCATGTTGGAAAAGTGTAAATTGCGTGTTTTGGAGAACATCAGGTAGGTTTAGTGTCGTTTTGGGGTGGATCTATGTTTTTTGGGGATTTTGTTCCAGTTTTGGGGGTGATTCCGTTCTTGTTTGGGGTGTTTTTGACTTGTTTTGTGTTCTCCGTTGGGTTTTAGTTGGATTCTCGTTGGTCCTTAAGGTAAATGGGAATGGATTGTGGGTTTTGAAGAAGATCAGGTGAGTTTAGGGTGGTTTTGCGGGGAAATTCATAGTTTTTGGTGTCTTTTCTTCTGATCCAGTTCTTGTTTGGGGTGTTTTTAACGTGTTTTGGGGTTTCCGTTGGGTTTCGTTGAGTTCCTAATGGGTTTTATGGTGGTTGGGAGTGGACATTTGGATTTGGAGAACATCAGGTACGTTTAGAGTGGTTTTGGGATTGGATCCGTGCTTTTGGGGGTTTTCTTTCGTTTTTGGGGGTGATTCTGATCTTGTTTGGGTTTTTTTTGATGTGTTTTGGGTTCTCCGTTGGGTTTCGTTGGGTTTTCCGTGGTCATCATGGTGGAAAAGTGTAAATTGTGGGTTTTGGAGAACATCAGGTAGGTTTAGGGGGACTTTTGGTGCAGATTCAAGGTTTTTAGGGTTTTCTTCTGTTTTTTTCTAGTGATCCAGTTGTTTTTTGGCATGTTTTTGACGTGTTTTGGGTTCTCCGTTGGGTTTTGTTGGGTTCTTGTTGGTCATCATGGTGGAAAAGTGTAAATTGTGGGTTTTGGAGAACATCAGGTAGGTTTAGGGGGACTTTTGGGGTGGATTCATGGTATTTGTTTTTTTTTTTTCTGTTTTTTTTTTTTTTTTGAGGTGATCCCGTTCTTTTTTGGGGTGTTTTTGATGTGTTTTGGGGTCTCCGTTGGGTTTTGTGGGGTTCTTGTTGGTCATCATGTTGGAAAAGTGTAAATTGTGGATTTTGGAGAATATCAGGTGAGTTTAAGTTTTTCTGGGTGGTAAATCTATGGTTTTGGGGGAATTCTTCTGTTTTTTTAGCGTTTTCTTCTGTTTTTTAGGGTGGTCCCATTCTTTTTTGGGGTGTTTTTGACATATTTTGGGGTCTCCGTTGGTTTTTGGTTCTTGTTGTTCATCATGGTGAAAACGGGTAAATTGTGGGTAATGGAGAACATCAGGTAGGTTTAGGGGGACTTTTGGGGTGGATCACTGGCTTTTAGGCTTTTCTTTCGGTTTTGGGGGTGATCCCGCTTTTTTTTTGTGGTGTTTTTGACGTGTTTTGGGGTTTCCGTTGGGTTTCGTTGATTTCCTAATGTGTTTTAAGTTTGTTGGGAGTGGACTTTGGCATTTGGAGAACATCAGGTAGGTTTAGTGTGTTTTTGGGTGGATCTATGGTATTTGGGTTTTTCTTCTGTTTTTTTTTTTGGGGGGAGTGATCCAATTCATTTTTGGGGTGTTTTTGACTTGTTTTGGGGTCTCCGTTGGGTTTTGTTGGGTTCTTGTTGGTCATCATGTTGGAAAAGTGTAAATTGCGTGTTTTGGAGAACATCAGGTAGGTTTAGTGTCGTTTTGGGGTGGATCTATGTTTTTTGGGGATTTTGTTCCAGTTTTGGGGGTGATTCCGTTCTTGTTTGGGGTGTTTTTGACTTGTTTTGTGTTCTCCGTTGGGTTTTAGTTGGATTCTCGTTGGTCCTTAAGGTAAATGGGAATGGATTGTGGGTTTTGAAGAAGATCAGGTGAGTTTAGGGTTGTTTTGCGGGGAAATTCATAGTTTTTGGTGTCTTTTCTTCTGATCCAGTTCTTGTTTGGGGTGTTTTTAACGTGTTTTGGGGTTTCCGTTGGGTTTCGTTGAGTTCCTAATAGGTTTTATGGTGGTTGGGAGTGGACATTTGGATTTGGAGAACATCAGGTACGTTTAGAGTGGTTTTGGGATTGGATCCGTGCTTTTGGGGGTTTTCTTTCGTTTTTGGGGGTGATTCTGATCTTGTTTGGTTTTTTTTTGACGTGTTTTGGGTTCTCCGTTGGGTTTCGTTGGGTTTTCCGTGGTCATCATGGTGGAAAAGTGTAAGTTGTGGGTTTTGGAGAACATCAGGTAGGTTTATGAGGACTTTTGGGGCAGATTCAAGGTTTTTAGGGTTTTCTTCTGTTTTTTTTCTAGTGATCCAGTTGTTTTTTGGCATGTTTTTGACGTGTTTTGGGGTCTCCGTTGGGTTTCGTTGGGTTTTTCGTGGTCATCATGGTGGAAAAGTTTAAATTGTGGGTTTTGGAGAACATCAGGTAGGTTTAGGGGGACTTTTGGGGTGGATTCATGGTATTTTTTTTTTTTTTCTGTTTTTTTTTTTTTTTTTTGTTTGTTTGTTTTTGAGGTGATCCCGTTCTTATTTTGGGGTGTTTTTGATGTGTTTTGGGGTCTCCGTTGGGTTTTGTTGGGTTCTTGTTGGTCATCATGTTGGAAAAGTGTAAATTGTGGATTTTGGAGAATATCAGGTGAGTTTAAGTTTTTCTGGGTGGTGAATCTATGGTTTTGGGGGAATTCTTCTGTTTTTTTAGCGTTTTCTTCTGTTTTTTAGGGTGGTCCCATTCTTTTTTGGGGTGTTTTTGACATATTTTGGGGTCTCCGTTGGTTTTTGGTTCTTGTTGTTCATCATGGTGAAAACGGGTAAATTGTGGGTATTGGAGAACATCAGGTAGGTTTAGGGGGACTTTTGGGGTGGATCACTGGCTTTTAGGCTTTTCTTTCGGTTTTGGGGGTGATCCCGCTTTTTTTTTGTGGTGTTTTTGACGTGTTTTGGGGTTTCCGTTGGGTTTCGTTGATTTCCTAATGTGTTTTAAGTTTGTTGGGAGTGGACTTTGGGATTTGGAGAACATCAGGTAGGTTTAGGGGGACTTTTGGGGTGGATTCATGGTATTTGGGTTTTTCTTCTGTTTTTTTGGGGGGAGTGATCCAATTCATTTTTGGGGTGTTTTTGACTTGTTTTGGGGTCTCCGTTGGGTTTTGTTGGGTTCTTGTTGGTCATCATGTTGGAAAAGTGTAAATTGCGTGTTTTGGAGAACATCAGGTAGGTTTAGTGTCGTTTTGGGGTGGATCTATGTTTTTTGGGGATTTTGTTCCAGTTTTGGGGGTGATTCCGTTCTTGTTTGGGGTGTTTTTGACTTGTTTTGTGTTCTCCGTTGGGTTTTAGTTGGATTCTCGTTGGTCCTTAAGGTAAATGGGAATGGATTGTGGGTTTTGAAGAAGATCAGGTGAGTTTAGGGTGGTTTTGCGGGGAAATTCATAGTTTTTGGTGTCTTTTCTTCTGATCCAGTTCTTTTCTGGGGTGTTTTTGATGTGTTTTGGGGTTTCCGTTGGGTTTCGTTGAGTTCCTAATAGGTTTTATGGTGGTTGGGAGTGGACATTTGGATTTGGAGAACATCAGGTACGTTTAGAGTGGTTTTGGGATTGGATCCGTGCTTTTTGGGGTTTTCTTTCGTTTTTGGGGGTGATCCTGTTCTTGTTTGGGGTGTTTTTGACGTGTTTTGTGGTCTCTGTTTTGTTTCGTTGTGTTTTCCTTGTTCATTTTGGTGGAAAAGGCTGAATAGTGGGTTTTGGAGAACATCAGGTATGTTTAGGGCGTTTTTGGGATTTGATCCGTGCTTTTTGGGGATTTTGTTCCAGTTTTGGGGGTGATTCCGTTCTTCTTTGTGGTGTTTTTGACGTGTTTTGGGTTCTCCGTTGGGTTTCGTTGGGTTTTCCGTGGTCATCATGGTGGAAAAGTGTAAATTGTGGGTTTTGGAGAACATCAGGTAGGTTTAGGGGGACTTTTGGGGCAGATTCAATGTTTTTAGGGTTTTCTTCTGTTTTTTCTAGTGATCCAGTTGTTTTTCGGCGTGTTTTTGACGTGTTTTGGGTTCTCCGTTGGGTTTCATTGGGTTTTCCGTGGTCATCATGGTGGAAAAGTGTAAATTGTGGGTTTTGGAGAACATCAGGTAGGTTTAGGGGGACTTTTGGTGCAGATTCAAGGTTTTTAGGGTTTTCTTCTGTTTTTTTCTAGTGATCCAGTTGTTTTTTGGCATGTTTTTGACGTGTTTTGGGTTCTCCGTTGGGTTTTGTTGGGTTCTTGTTGGTCATCATGGTGGAAAAGTGTAAATTGTGGGTTTTGGAGAACATCAGGTAGGTTTAGGGGGACTTTTGGGGTGGATTCATGGTATTTGTTTTTTTTTTTTCTGTTGTTTTTTTTTTTTTGAGGTGATCCCGTTCTTTTTTGGGGTGTTTTTGATGTGTTTTGGGGTCTCCGTTGGGTTTTGTGGGGTTCTTGTTGGTCATCATGTTGGAAAAGTGTAAATTGTGGATTTTGGAGAATATCAGGTGAGTTTAAGTTTTTCTGGGTGGTGAATCTATGGTTTTAGGGGAATTCTTCTGTTTTTTTTTTTTTTTTTAGCGTTTTCTTCTGTTTTTTAGGGTGGTCCCATTCTTTTTTGGGGTGTTTTTGACATATTTTGGGGTCTCCGTTGGTTTTTGTTTGGTTCTTGTTGTTCATCATGGTGAAAACGGGTAAATTGTGGGTATTGGAGAACATCAGGTAGGTTTAGGGGGACTTTTGGGGTGGATCACTGGCTTTTAGGCTTTTCTTTCGGTTTTGGGGGTGATCCCGCTTTTTTTTGTGGTGTTTTTGACGTGTTTTGGGGTTTCCGTTGGGTTTCGTTGATTTCCTAATGTGTTTTAAGTTTGTTGGGAGTGGACTTTGGGATTTGGAGAACATCAGGTAGGTTTAGTGTGTTTTTGGGTGGATCTATGGTATTTGGGTTTTTCTTCTGTTTTTTTTTGGGGGGAGTGATCCAATTCATTTTTGGGGTGTTTTTGACTTGTTTTGGGGTCTCCGTTGGGTTTTGTTGGGTTCTTGTTGGTCATCATGTTGGAAAAGTGTAAATTGCGTGTTTTGGAGAACATCAGGTAGGTTTAGTGTCGTTTTGGGGTGGATCTATGTTTTTTGGGGATTTTCTTCCAGTTTTGGGGTGATTCTGTTCTTGTTTGGGGTGTTTTTGACTTGTTTTGGGGTCTCCGTTGGGTTTTAGTTGGATTCTCGTTGGTCCTTAAGGTAAATGGGAATGGATTGTGGGTTTTGAAGAAGATCAGGTGAGTTTAGGGTGGTTTTGCGGGGAAATTCATAGTTTTTGGTGTCTTTTCTTCTGATCCAGTTCTTGTTTGGGGTGTTTTTGACGTGTTTTGGGGTTTCCGTTGGGTTTCGTTGAGTTCCTAATGGGTTTTATAGTGGTTGGGAGTGGACATTTGGATTTGGAGAACATCAGGTACGTTTAGAGTGGTTTTGGGATTGGATCCGTGCTTTTTGGGGTTTTCTTTCGTTTTTGGGGGTGATCCTGTTCTTGTTTGGGGTGTTTTTGACGTGTTTTGTGGTCTCTGTTTTGTTTCGTTGTGTTTTCCTTGTTCATTTTGGTGGAAAAGGCTGAATAGTGTGTTTTGGAGAACATCAGGTATGTTTAGGGCGTTTTTGGGATTTGATCCGTGCTTTTTGGGGATTTTGTTCCAGTTTTGGGGGTGATTCCGTTCTTGTTTGTGGTGTTTTTGACGTGTTTTGGGTTCTCCGTTGGGTTTTGTTGGGTTCTTGTTGGTCATCATGGTGGAAAAGTGTAAATTGTGGGTTTTGGAGAACATCAGGTAGGTTTAGGGGGACTTTTGGGGCAGATTCAATGTTTTTAGGGTTTTCTTCTGTTTTTTCTAGTGATCCAGTTGTTTTTCGGCGTGTTTTTGTTGTGTTTTGGGTTCTCCGTTGGGTTTTGTTGGGTTTTCCGTGGTCATCATGGTGGAAAAGTGTAAATTGTGGGTTTTGGAGAACATCAGGTAGGTTTAGGGGGACTTTTGGTGCAGATTCAAGGTTTTTAGGGTTTTCTTCTGTTTTTTTTTCTAGTGATCCAGTTGTTTTTTGGCATGTTTTTGACGTGTTTTGGGTTCTCCGTTGGGTTTTGTTGGGTTCTTGTTGGTCATCATGGTGGAAAAGTGTAAATTGTGGGTTTTGGAGAACATCAGGTAGGTTTAGGGGGACTTTTGGGGTGGATTCATGGTATTTGTTTTTTTTTTTTCTGTTGTTTTTTTTTTTTTGAGGTGATCCCGTTCTTTTTTGGGGTGTTTTTGATGTGTTTTGGGGTCTCCGTTGGGTTTTGTGGGGTTCTTGTTGGTCATCATGTTGGAAAAGTGTAAATTGTGGATTTTGGAGAATATCAGGTGAGTTTAAGTTTTTCTGGGTGGTAAATCTATGGTTTTGGGGGAATTCTTCTGTTTTTTTAGCGTTTTCTTCTGTTTTTTAGGGTGGTCCCATTCTTTTTTGGGGTGTTTTTGACATATTTTGGGGTCTCCGTTGGTTTTTGTTTGGTTCTTGTTGTTCATCATGGTGAAAACGGGTAAATTGTGGGTAATGGAGAACATCAGGTAGGTTTAGGGGGACTTTTGGGGTGGATCACTGGCTTTTAGGCTTTTCTTTCGGTTTTGGGGGTGATCCCGCTTTTTTTTTGTGGTGTTTTTGACGTGTTTTGGGGTTTCCGTTGGGTTTCGTTGATTTCCTAATGTGTTTTAAGTTTGTTGGGAGTGGACTTTGGGATTTGGAGAACATCAGGTAGGTTTAGTGTGTTTTTGGGTGGATCTATGGTATTTGGGTTTTTCTTCTGTTTTTTTTTTTGGGGGAGTGATCCAATTCATTTTTGGGGTGTTTTTGACTTGTTTTGGGGTCTCCGTTGGGTTTTGTTGGGTTCTTGTTGGTCATCATGTTGGAAAAGTGTAAATTGCGTGTTTTGGAGAACATCAGGTAGGTTTAGTGTCGTTTTGGGGTGGATCTATGTTTTTTGGGGATTTTGTTCCAGTTTTGGGGGTGATTCCGTTCTTGTTTGGGGTGTTTTTGACTTGTTTTGTGTTCTCCGTTGGGTTTTAGTTGGATTCTCGTTGGTCCTTAAGGTAAATGGGAATGGATTGTGGGTTTTGAAGAAGATCAGGTGAGTTTAGGGTGGTTTTGCGGGGAAATTCATAGTTTTTGGTGTCTTTTCTTCTGATCCAGTTCTTGTTTGGGGTGTTTTTAACGTGTTTTGGGGTTTCCGTTGGGTTTCGTTGAGTTCCTAATGGGTTTTATGGTGGTTGGGAGTGGACATTTGGATTTGGAGAACATCAGGTACGTTTAGAGTGGTTTTGGGATTGGATCCGTGCTTTTGGGGGTTTTCTTTCGTTTTTGGGGGTGATTCTGATCTTGTTTGGTTTTTTTTTGATGTGTTTTGGGTTCTCCGTTGGGTTTCGTTGGGTTTTCCGTGGTCATCATGGTGGAAAAGTGTAAGTTGTGGGTTTTGGAGAACATCAGGTAGGTTTATGAGGACTTTTGGGGCAGATTCAAGGTTTTTAGGGTTTTCTTCTGTTTTTTTTCTAGTGATCCAGTTGTTTTTTGGCATGTTTTTGACGTGTTTTGGGGTCTCCGTTGGGTTTCGTTGGGTTTTTCGTGGTCATCATGGTGGAAAAGTTTAAATTGTGGGTTTTGGAGAACATCAGGTAGGTTTAGGGGGACTTTTGGGGTGGATTCATGGTATTTGTTTTTTTTTTCTGTTTTTTTTTTTGTTTGTTTGTTTGTTTTTGAGGTGATCCCGTTCTTATTTTGGGGTGTTTTTGATGTGTTTTGGGGTCTCCGTTGGGTTTTGTTGGGTTCTTGTTGGTCATCATGTTGGAAAAGTGTAAATTGTGGATTTTGGAGAATATCAGGTGAGTTTAAGTTTTTCTGGGTGGTGAATCTATGGTTTTGGGGGAATTCTTCTGTTTTTTTAGCGTTTTCTTCTGTTTTTTAGGGTGGTCCCATTCTTTTTTGGGGTGTTTTTGACATATTTTGGGGTCTCCGTTGGTTTTTGTTTGGTTCTTGTTGTTCATCATGGTGAAAACGGGTAAATTGTGGGTAATGGAGAACATCAGGTAGGTTTAGGGGGACTTTTGGGGTGGATCACTGGCTTTTAGGCTTTTCTTTCGGTTTTGGGGGTGATCCCGCTTTTTTTTTTGTGGTGTTTTTGACGTGTTTTGGGGTTTCCGTTGGGTTTCGTTGATTTCCTAATGTGTTTTAAGTTTGTTGGGAGTGGACTTTGGGATTTGGAGAACATCAGGTAGGTTTAGTGTGTTTTTGGGTGGATCTATGGTATTTGGGTTTTTCTTCTGTTTTTTTGGGGGGAGTGATCCAATTCATTTTTGGGGTGTTTTTGACTTGTTTTGGGGTCTCCGTTGGGTTTTGTTGGGTTCTTGTTGGTCATCATGTTGGAAAAGTGTAAATTGCGTGTTTTGGAGAACATCAGGTAGGTTTAGTGTCGTTTTGGGGTGGATCTATGTTTTTTGGGGATTTTGTTCCAGTTTTGGGGGTGATTCCGTTCTTGTTTGGGGTGTTTTTGACTTGTTTTGTGTTCTCCGTTGGGTTTTAGTTGGATTCTCGTTGGTCCTTAAGGTAAATGGGAATGGATTGTGGGTTTTGAAGAAGATCAGGTGAGTTTAGGGTGGTTTTGCGGGGAAATTCATAGTTTTTGGTGTCTTTTCTTCTGATCCAGTTCTTTTCTGGGGTGTTTTTGATGTGTTTTGGGGTTTCCGTTGGGTTTCGTTGAGTTCCTAATAGGTTTTATGGTGGTTGGGAGTGGACATTTGGATTTGGAGAACATCAGGTACGTTTAGAGTGGTTTTGGGATTGGATCCGTGCTTTTTGGGGTTTTCTTTCGTTTTTGGGGGTGATCCTGTTCTTGTTTGGGGTGTTTTTGACGTGTTTTGTGGTCTCTGTTTTGTTTCGTTGTGTTTTCCTTGTTCATTTTGGTGGAAAAGGCTGAATAGTGGGTTTTGGAGAACATCAGGTATGTTTAGGGCGTTTTTGGGATTTGATCCGTGCTTTTTGGGGATTTTGTTCCAGTTTTGGGGGTGATTCCGTTCTTGTTTGTGGTGTTTTTGACGTGTTTTGGGTTCTCCGTTGGGTTTTGTTGGGTTCTTGTTGGTCATCATGGTGGAAAAGTGTAAATTGTGGGTTTTGGAGAACATCAGGTAGGTTTATGAGGACTTTTGGTTCTGATTCAAGGTTTTTAGGGTTTTCTTCTGTTTTTTTTCTAGTGATCCATTTTTTTTTTCGGCGTGTTTTTGACGTGTTTTTGGTTCTCCATTGGGTTTTGTTGGGTTTTCCGTGGTCATCATGGTGGAAAAGTGTAAATTGTGGGTTTTGGAGAACATCAGGTAGGTTTAGGGGGACTTTTGGGGCAGATTCAAGGTTTTTAGGGTTTTCTTCTGTTTTTTCTAGTGATCCAGTTGTTTTTCGGCGTGTTTTTGACGTGTTTTGGGTTCTCCGTTGGGTTTCATTGGGTTTTCCGTGGTCATCATGGTGGAAAAGTGTAAATTGTGGGTTTTGGAGAACATCAGGTAGGTTTAGGGGGACTTTTGGTGCAGATTCAAGGTTTTTAGGGTTTTCTTCTGTTTTTTTCTAGTGATCCAGTTGTTTTTTGGCATGTTTTTGACGTGTTTTGGGTTCTCCGTTGGGTTTTGTTGGGTTCTTGTTGGTCATCATGGTGGAAAAGTGTAAATTGTGGGTTTTGGAGAACATCAGGTAGGTTTAGGGGGACTTTTGGGGTGGATTCATGGTATTTGTTTTTTTTTTTCTGTTGTTTTTTTTTTTTTGAGGTGATCCCGTTCTTTTTTGGGGTGTTTTTGATGTGTTTTGGGGTCTCCGTTGGGTTTTGTGGGGTTCTTGTTGGTCATCATGTTGGAAAAGTGTAAATTGTGGATTTTGGAGAATATCAGGTGAGTTTAAGTTTTTCTGGGTGGTGAATCTATGGTTTTAGGGGAATTCTTCTGTTTTTTTTTTTTTTTTTTAGCGTTTTCTTCTGTTTTTTAGGGTGGTCCCATTCTTTTTTGGGGTGTTTTTGACATATTTTGGGGTCTCCGTTGGTTTTTGTTTGGTTCTTGTTGTTCATCATGGTGAAAACGGGTAAATTGTGGGTAATGGAGAACATCAGGTAGGTTTAGGGGGACTTTTGGGGTGGATCACTGGCTTTTAGGCTTTTCTTTCGGTTTTGGGGGTGATCCCGCTTTTTTTTTGTGGTGTTTTTGACGTGTTTTGGGGTTTCCGTTGGGTTTCGTTGATTTCCTAATGTGTTTTAAGTTTGTTGGGAGTGGACTTTGGGATTTGGAGAACATCAGGTAGGTTTAGTGTGTTTTTGGGTGGATCTATGGTATTTGGGTTTTTCTTCTGTTTTTTTGGGGGGAGTGATCCAATTCATTTTTGGGGTGTTTTTGACTTGTTTTGGGGTCTCCGTTGGGTTTTGTTGGGTTCTTGTTGGTCATCATGTTGGAAAAGTGTAAATTGCGTGTTTTGGAGAACATCAGGTAGGTTTAGTGTCGTTTTGGGGTGGATCTATGTTTTTTGGGGATTTTCTTCCAGTTTTGGGGGTGATTCCGTTCTTGTTTGGGGTGTTTTTGACTTGTTTTGTGTTCTCCGTTGGGTTTTAGTTGGATTCTCGTTGGTCCTTAAGGTAAATGGGAATGGATTGTGGGTTTTGAAGAAGATCAGGTGAGTTTAGGGTGGTTTTGCGGGGAAATTCATAGTTTTTGGTGTCTTTTCTTCTGATCCAGTTCTTTTCTGGGGTGTTTTTGATGTGTTTTGGGGTTTCCGTTGGGTTTCGTTGAGTTCCTAATAGGTTTTATGGTGGTTGGGAGTGGACATTTGGATTTGGAGAACATCAGGTACGTTTAGAGTGGTTTTGGGATTGGATCCGTGCTTTTTGGGGTTTTCTTTCGTTTTTGGGGGTGATCCTGTTCTTGTTTGGGGTGTTTTTGACGTGTTTTGTGGTCTCTGTTTTGTTTCGTTGTGTTTTCCTTGTTCATTTTGGTGGAAAAGGCTGAATAGTGGGTTTTGGAGAACATCAGGTATGTTTAGGGCGTTTTTGGGATTTGATCCGTGCTTTTTGGGGATTTTGTTCCAGTTTTGGGGGTGATTCCGTTCTTGTTTGTGGTGTTTTTGACGTGTTTTGGGTTCTCCGTTGGGTTTTGTTGGGTTCTTGTTGGTCATCATGGTGGAAAAGTGTAAATTGTGGGTTTTGGAGAACATCAGGTAGGTTTATGAGGACTTTTGGTTCTGATTCAAGGTTTTTAGGGTTTTCTTCTGTTTTTTTTCTAGTGATCCATTTTTTTTTCGGCGTGTTTTTGACGTGTTTTTGGTTCTCCATTGGGTTTTGTTGGGTTTTCCGTGGTCATCATGGTGGAAAAGTGTAAATTGTGGGTTTTGGAGAACATCAGGTAGGTTTAGGGGGACTTTTGGGGCAGATTCAAGGTTTTTAGGGTTTTCTTCTGTTTTTTCTAGTGATCCAGTTGTTTTTCGGCGTGTTTTTGACGTGTTTTGGGTTCTCCGTTGGGTTTCATTGGGTTTTCCGTGGTCATCATGGTGGAAAAGTGTAAATTGTGGGTTTTGGAGAACATCAGGTAGGTTTAGGGGGACTTTTGGTGCAGATTCAAGGTTTTTAGGGTTTTCTTCTGTTTTTTTCTAGTGATCCAGTTGTTTTTTGGCATGTTTTTGACGTGTTTTGGGTTCTCCGTTGGGTTTTGTTGGGTTCTTGTTGGTCATCATGGTGGAAAAGTGTAAATTGTGGGTTTTGGAGAACATCAGGTAGGTTTAGGGGGACTTTTGGGGTGGATTCATGGTATTTGTTTTTTTTTTTTCTGTTGTTTTTTTTTTTTGAGGTGATCCCGTTCTTTTTTGGGGTGTTTTTGATGTGTTTTGGGGTCTCCGTTGGGTTTTGTGGGGTTCTTGTTGGTCATCATGTTGGAAAAGTGTAAATTGTGGATTTTGGAGAATATCAGGTGAGTTTAAGTTTTTCTGGGTGGTGAATCTATGGTTTTAGGGGAATTCTTCTGTTTTTTTTTTTTTTTTTTTAGCGTTTTCTTCTGTTTTTTAGGGTGGTCCCATTCTTTTTTGGGGTGTTTTTGACATATTTTGGGGTCTCCGTTGGTTTTTGTTTGGTTCTTGTTGTTCATCATGGTGAAAACGGGTAAATTGTGGGTATTGGAGAACATCAGGTAGGTTTAGGGGGACTTTTGGGGTGGATCACTGGCTTTTAGGCTTTTCTTTCGGTTTTGGGGGTGATCCCGCTTTTTTTTGTGGTGTTTTTGACGTGTTTTGGGGTTTCCGTTGGGTTTCGTTGATTTCCTAATGTGTTTTAAGTTTGTTGGGAGTGGACTTTGGGATTTGGAGAACATCAGGTAGGTTTAGTGTGTTTTTGGGTGGATCTATGGTATTTGGGTTTTTCTTCTGTTTTTTTTTGGGGGGAGTGATCCAATTCATTTTTGGGGTGTTTTTGACTTGTTTTGGGGTCTCCGTTGGGTTTTGTTGGGTTCTTGTTGGTCATCATGTTGGAAAAGTGTAAATTGCGTGTTTTGGAGAACATCAGGTAGGTTTAGTGTCGTTTTGGGGTGGATCTATGTTTTTTGGGGATTTTGTTCCAGTTTTGGGGGTGATTCCGTTCTTGTTTGGGGTGTTTTTGACTTGTTTTGGGGTCTCCGTTGGGTTTTAGTTGGATTCTCGTTGGTCCTTAAGGTAAATGGGAATGGATTGTGGGTTTTGAAGAAGATCAGGTGAGTTTAGGGTTGTTTTGCGGGGAAATTCATAGTTTTTGGTGTCTTTTCTTCTGATCCAGTTCTTGTTTGGGTTGTTTTTGACGTGTTTTGGGGTTTCCGTTGGGTTTCGTTGAGTTCCTAATGGGTTTTATGGTGGTTGGGAGTGGACATTTGGATTTGGAGAACATCAGGTACGTTTAGAGTGGTTTTGGGATTGGATCCGTGCTTTTTGGGGTTTTCTTTCGTTTTTGGGGGTGATCCTGTTCTTGTTTGGGGTGTTTTTGACGTGTTTTGTGGTCTCTGTTTTGTTTCGTTGTGTTTTCCTTGTTCATTTTGGTGGAAAAGGCTGAATAGTGTGTTTTGGAGAACATCAGGTATGTTTAGGGCGTTTTGGGGATTTGATCCGTGCTTTTTGGGGATTTTGTTCCAGTTTTGGGGGTGATTCCGTTCTTGTTTGTGGTGTTTTTGACGTGTTTTGGGTTCTCCGTTGGGTTTCGTTGGGTTTTCCGTGGTCATCATGGTGGAAAAGTGTAAATTGTGGGTTTTGGAGAACATCAGGTAGGTTTAGGGGGACTTTTGGGGCAGATTCAATGTTTTTAGGGTTTTCTTCTGTTTTTTCTAGTGATCCAGTTGTTTTTCGGCGTGTTTTTGTTGTGTTTTGGGTTCTCCGTTGGGTTTTGTTGGGTTTTCCGTGGTCATCATGGTGGAAAAGTGTAAATTGTGGGTTTTGGAGAACATCAGGTAGGTTTAGGGGGACTTTTGGTGCAGATTCAAGGTTTTTAGGGTTTTCTTCTGTTTTTTTCTAGTGATCCAGTTATTTTTTGGCATGTTTTTGACGTGTTTTGGGTTCTCCGTTGGGTTTTGTTGGGTTCTTGTTGGTCATCATGGTGGAAAAGTGTAAATTGTGGTTTTGGAGAACATCAGGTAGGTTTAGGGGGACTTTTGGGGTGGATTCATGGTATTTGTTTTTTTTTTTTCTGTTGTTTTTTTTTTTTTGAGGTGATCCCGTTCTTTTTTGGGGTGTTTTTGATGTGTTTTGGGGTCTCCGTTGGGTTTTGTGGGGTTCTTGTTGGTCATCATGTTGGAAAAGTGTAAATTGTGGATTTTGGAGAATATCAGGTGAGTTTAAGTTTTTCTGGGTGGTAAATCTATGGTTTTGGGGAATTCTTCTGTTTTTTTAGCGTTTTCTTCTGTTTTTTAGGGTGGTCCCATTCTTTTTTGGG
>NW_028137437.1:0-101878 GCF_965140915.1 Aythya marila | reverse complement strand
GGTCTCCGTTGGGTTTTAGTTGGATTCTTGTTGGTCGTTAAGGTAAATGGGAGTGGATTGTGGGTTTTGAAGAAGATCAGGTGAGTTTAGGGTGGTTTTGCGGGGAAATTCATAGTTTTTGTTGTTTTTTCTTCTGATCCAGTTCTTTTTTGGGGTGTTTTTGACGTGTTTTGGGGTTTCCGTTGGGTTTCGTTGAGTTCCTAATGGTTTTTATGGTGGTTGGGAGTGGACATTTGGATTTGGAGAACATCAGGTACGTTTAGAGTGGTTTTGGGATTGGATCCGTGCTTTTTGGGGATTTTGTTCCAGTTTTGGGGGTGATTCCGTTCTTGTTTGTGGTGTTTTTGATGTGTTTTGGGTTCTCCGTTGGGTTTCGTTGTGTTTTCCGTGGTCATGGTGGTGGAAAAGTGTAAATTGTGGGTTTTGGAGAACACCAGGTAGATTTAGGGTGTTTTTGGGGTGGATCTATGTTTTTGGGGGATTATCTTCCAGTTTTGGGGGTGATTCCGTTCTTGTTTGGGGTGTTTTTGACGTGTTTTGTGGTCTCTGTTTTGTTTCGTTGTGTTTTCCTTGTTCATTTTGGTGGAAAAGGCTGAATAGTGGGTTTTGGAGAACATCAGGTAGGTTTAGAGTGGTTTTGGGATTTGATCCGTGCTTTTTGGGGATTTTGTTCCAGTTTTGGGGGTGATTCCGTTCTTGTTTGTGGTGTTTTTGACGTGTTTTGGGTTCTCCGTTGGGTTTCGTTGTGTTTTCCATTGGCATCATGGTGGAAAAGTGTAAATTGTGGGTTTTGGAGAACATCAGGTAGGTTTAGGGGGACTTTTGGGGTGGATTCATGGTATTTGTTTTTTTTTTCTGTTTTTTTGGGGTGATCCCATTCTTTTTTGGGGTGTTTTTGATGTGTTTTTGGGTCTCCGTTGGGTTTTGTTGGGTTCTTGTTGGTCATCATGGTGGAAAAGTGTACATTGTGGGTTTTGGAGAATATCAGGTGAGTTTAAGTTTTTTTGGGTGGTGAATCTATGATTTTGGGGGAATTCTTCTGTTTTTTATCGTTTTCTTCTGTTTTTGAGGTGATCCCGTTCTTTTTTGGGGTGTTTTTGACATATTTTGGGGTCTCCGTTGGTTTTTGTTGGGTTCTTGTTGTTCATCATGGTGAAAACGGGTAAATTGTGGGTATTGGAGAACATCAGGTAGGTTTAGGGGGACTTTTGGGGTGGATTCATGGTATTTGTTTTTTTTTTTCTGTTTTTTTTGGGGTGATCCCGTTCTTTTTTGGGGTGTTTTTGATGTGTTTTTGGGTCTCCGTTAGGTTTTGTTTGGTTCTTGTTGGTCATCATGGTGGAAAAGTGTACATTGTGGGTTTTGGAGAATATCAGGTGAGTTTAAGTTTTTCTGGGTGGTGAATCTATGGTTTTGGGGGAATTCTTCTGTTTTTTTAGCGTTTTCTTCTTTTTTTTGGGGTGGTCCCGTTCTTTTTTGGGGTGTTTTTGATGTGTTTTTGGGTCTCCGTTGGTTTTTGTTGGGTTCTTGTTGTTCATCATGGTGAAAACGGGTAAATTGTGGGTATTGGAGAACATCAGGTAGGTTTAGGGGGACTTTTGGGGTGGATCAACGGCTTTTAGGGTTTTCTTTCGGTTTTGGGGGTGATCCCGCTTTTTTTTGTGGTGTTTTTGACGTGTTTTGGGGTTTCCGTTGCGTTTTGTTGATTTCCTAATGTGTTTTAAGTTTGCTGGGAGTGGACATTGGGATTTGGAGAACATCAGGTAGGTTTAGTGCGTTTTTTGGGGTGGATCTATGGTATTTGGGGTTTTCTTCTGTTTTTTTCTTTCTGGGGGAGTGATCCAATTCATTTTTGGGGTGTTTTTGACGTGTTTTGGGGTCTCCGTTGGGTTTTAGTTGGATTCTTGTTGGTCGTTAAGGTAAATGGGAATGGATTGTGGGTTTTGAAGAAGATCAGGTGAGTTTAGGGTGGTTTTGCGGGGAAATGCATAGTTTTTGTTGTTTTTTCTTCTGATCCAGTTCTTTTTTGGGGTGTTTTTGACGTGTTTTGGGGTTTCCGTTGGGTTTCGTTGAGTTCCTAATGGTTTTTATGGTGGTTGGGAGTGGACATTTGGATTTGGAGAACATCAGGTACGTTTAGAGTGGTTTTGGGATTGGATCCGTGCTTTTTGGGGATTTTGTTCCAGTTTTGGGGGTGATTCCGTTCTTGTTTGTGGTGTTTTTGATGTGTTTTGGGTTCTCCGTTGGGTTTCGTTGTGTTTTCCGTTGGCATCATGGTGGAAAAGTGTAAATTGTGGGTTTTGGAGAACATCAGGTAGGTTTAGGGGGACTTTTGGGGTGGATTCATGGTATTCGTTTTTTTTTTCTGTTTTTTTTTGGGGTGATCCCGTTCTTTTTTGGGGTGTTTTTGATGTGTTTTTGGGTCTCCGTTAGGTTTTGTTTGGTTCTTGTTGGTCATCATGGTGGAAAAGTGTACATTGTGGGTTTTGGAGAATATCAGGTGAGTTTAAGTTTTTCTGGGTGGTGAATCTATGGTTTTGGGGGAATTCTTCTGTTTTTTTAGCGTTTTCTTCTGTTTTTGGGGTGGTCCCATTCTTTTTTGGGGTGGTTTGGACATATTTTGGGGTCTCCGTTGGTTTTTGTTGGGTTCTTGTTGTTCATCATGGTGAAAACGGGTAAATTGTGGGTATTGGAGAACATCAGGTAGGTTTAGGGGGACTTTTGGGGTGGATCAACGGCTTTTAGGGTTTTCTTTCGGTTTTGGGGGTGATCCCGCTTTTTTTTTTGTGGTGTTTTTGACGTGTTTTGGGGTTTCCGTTGCGTTTTGTTGATTTCGTAATGTGTTTTAAGTTTGCTGGGAGTGGACATTGGGATTTGGAGAACATCAGGTAGGTTTAGTGTGTTTTTGGGGTGGATCTATGGTATTTGGGGTTTTCTTCTGTTTTTTTCTTTCTGGGGGAGTGATCCAATTCATTTTTGGGGTGTTTTTGACGTGTTTTGGGGTCTCCGTTGGGTTTTGTTGGGTTCTTGTTGGTCATCATGTTGGAAAAGTGTAAATTGCGGGTTTTGGAGAACATCAGGTAGGTTTAGTGTCGTTTTTTGGGTGGATCTATGTTTTTTGGGGATTTTCTTCCAGTTTTGGGGGTGATTCCGTTCTTGTTTGGGGTGTTTTTGACTTGTTTTGGGGTCTCCGTTGGGTTTTAGTTGGATTCTTGTTGGTCGTTAAGGTAAATGGGAATGGATTGTGGGTTTTGAAGAAGATCAGGTGAGTTTAGGGTGGTTTTGCGGGGAAATTCATAGTTTTTGTTTTTCTTCTGATCCAGTTCTTTTTTGGGGTGTTTTTGACGTGTTTTGGGGTTTCCATTGGGTTTCGTTGAGTTCCTAATGGTTTTTATGGTGGTTGGGAGTGGACATTTGGATTTGGAGAACATCAGGTACGTTTAGAGTGGTTTTGGGATTGGATCCGTGCTTTTTGGGGATTTTGTTCCAGTTTTGGGGGTGATTCCGTTCTTGTTTGTGGTGTTTTTGACGTGTTTTGTGGTCTCTGTTTTGTTTCGTTGTGTTTTCCGTTGTTCATTTTGGTGGAAAAGTTTAAATTGTTGGTTTTGGAGAACATCAGGTAAGTTTAGGGCGGTTTTGGGATTTGATCCGTGCTTTTTGGGGATTTTGTTCCAGTTTTGGGGGTGATTCCGTTCTTGTTTGTTTTGTTTTTGACGTGTTTTGGGTTCTCCGTTGGGTTTCGTTGTGTTTTCCGTTGGCATCATGGTGGAAAAGTTTAAATTGTGGGTTTTGGAGAACATCAGGTAGGTTTAGGGGGACTTTTGGGGTGGATTCATGGTATTCGTTTTTTTTTTCTGTTTTTTTTTGGGGTGATCCCATTCTTTTTTGGGGTGTTTTTGATGTGTTTTGTGGTCTCCGTTGGGTTTTGTTTGGTTCTTGTTGGTCATCATGGTGGAAAAGTGTACATTGTGGGTTTTGGAGAATATCAGGTGAGTTTAAGTTTTTCTGGGTGGTGAATCTATGGTTTTGGGGGAATTCTTCTGTTTTTTTTAGCGTTTTCTTCTTTTTTTGGGGTGGTCCCGTTCTTTTTTGGGGTGTTTTTGATGTGTTTTTGGGTCTCCGTTGGTTTTTGTTGGGTTCTTGTTGTTCATCATGGTGAAAACGGGTAAATTGTGGGTATTGGAGAACATCAGGTAGGTTTAGGGGGACTTTTGGGGTGGATTCATGGTATTTGTTTTTTTTTTCTGTTTTTTTTTGGGGTGATCCCGTTCTTTTTTGGGGTGTTTTTGATGTGTTTTTGGGTCTCCGTTAGGTTTTGTTTGGTTCTTGTTGGTCATCATGTTGGAAAAGTGTAAATTGTGGGTTTTGGAGAATATCAGGTGAGTTTAAGTTTTTCTGGGTGGTGAATCTATGGTTTTGGGGGAATTCTTCTTTTTTTTTAGCGTTTTCTTCTGTTTTTGGGGTGGTCCCATTCTTTTTTGGGGTGGTTTGGACATATTTTGGGGTCTCCGTTGGTTTTTGTTGGGTTCTTGTTGTTCATCATGGTGAAAACGGGTAAATTGTGGGTATTGGAGAACATCAGGTAGGTTTAGGGGGACTTTTGGGGTGGATCAACGGCTTTTAGGGTTTTCTTTCGGTTTTGGGGGTGATCCCGCTTTTTTTTGTGGTGTTTTTGACGTGTTTTGGGGTTTCCGTTGCGTTTTGTTGATTTCCTAATGTGTTTTAAGTTTGCTGGGAGTGGACATTGGGATTTGGAGAACATCAGGTAGGTTTAGTGTGTTTTTGGGGTGGATCTATGGTATTTGGGGTTTTCTTCTGTTTTTTTCTTTCTGGGGGAGTGATCCAATTCATTTTTGGGGTGTTTTTGACGTGTTTTGGGGTCTCCGTTGGGTTTTGTTGGGTTCTTGTTGGTCATCATGTTGGAAAAGTGTAAATTGCGGGTTTTGGAGAACATCAGGTAGGTTTAGTGTCGTTTTTTGGGTGGATCTATGTTTTTTGGGGATTTTCTTCCAGTTTTGGGGGTGATTCCGTTCTTGTTTGGGGTGTTTTTGACTTGTTTTGGGGTCTCCGTTGGGTTTTAGTTGGATTCTTGTTGGTCGTTAAGGTAAATGGGAGTGGATTGTGGGTTTTGAAGAAGATCAGGTGAGTTTAGGGTGGTTTTGCGGGGAAATGCATAGTTTTTGGTGTTTTTTCTTCTGATCCAGTTCTTTTTTGGGGTGTTTTTGACGTGTTTTGGGGTTTCCGTTGGGTTTCGTTGAGTTCCTAATGGTTTTTATGGTGGTTGGGAGTGGACATTTGGATTTGGAGAACATCAGGTACGTTTAGAGTGGTTTTGGGATTGGATCCGTGCTTTTTGGGGATTTTGTTCCAGTTTTGGGGGTGATTCCGTTCTTGTTTGTGGTGTTTTTGACGTGTTTTGTGGTCTCTGTTTTGTTTCGTTGTGTTTTCCGTTGTTCATTTTGGTGGAAAAGTTTAAATTGTTGGTTTTGGAGAACATCAGGTAAGTTTAGGGCGGTTTTGGGATTTGATCCGTGCTTTTTGGGGATTTTGTTCCAGTTTTGGGGGTGATTCCGTTCTTGTTTGTTTTGTTTTTGACGTGTTTTGGGTTCTCCGTTGGGTTTCGTTGTGTTTTCCGTTGGCATCATGGTGGAAAAGTTTAAATTGTGGGTTTTGGAGAACATCAGGTAGGTTTAGGGGGACTTTTGGGGTGGATTCATGGTATTCGTTTTTTTTTTCTGTTTTTTTTTGGGGTGATCCCATTCTTTTTTGGGGTGTTTTTGATGTGTTTTGTGGTCTCCGTTGGGTTTTGTTTGGTTCTTGTTGGTCATCATGTTGGAAAAGTGTACATTGTGGGTTTTGGAGAATATCAGGTGAGTTTAAGTTTTTCTGGGTGGTGAATCTATGGTTTTGGGGGAATTCTTCTGTTTTTTTAGCGTTTTCTTCTTTTTTTGGGGTGGTCCCGTTCTTTTTTGGGGTGTTTTTGATGTGTTTTTGGGTCTCCGTTGGTTTTTGTTGGGTTCTTGTTGTTCATCATGGTGAAAACGGGTAAATTGTGGGTATTGGAGAACATCAGGTAGGTTTAGGGGGACTTTTGGGGTGGATTCATGGTATTTGTTTTTTTTTTCTGTTTTTTTTTGGGGTGATCCCGTTCTTTTTTGGGGTGTTTTTGATGTGTTTTTGGGTCTCCGTTAGGTTTTGTTTGGTTCTTGTTGGTCATCATGTTGGAAAAGTGTACATTGTGGGTTTTGGAGAATATCAGGTGAGTTTAAGTTTTTCTGGGTGGTGAATCTATGGTTTTGGGGGAATTCTTTTTTTTTAGCGTTTTCTTCTGTTTTTGGGGTGGTCCCATTCTTTTTTGGGGTGGTTTGGACATATTTTGGGGTCTCCGTTGGTTTTTGTTGGGTTCTTGTTGTTCATCATGGTGAAAACGGGTAAATTGTGGGTATTGGAGAACATCAGGTAGGTTTAGGGGGACTTTTGGGGTGGATCAACGGCTTTTAGGGTTTTCTTTCGGTTTTGGGGGTGATCCCGCTTTTTTTTGTGGTGTTTTTGACGTGTTTTGGGGTTTCCGTTGCGTTTTGTTGATTTCCTAATGTGTTTTAAGTTTGCTGGGAGTGGACATTGGGATTTGGAGAACATCAGGTAGGTTTAGTGTGTTTTTGGGGTGGATCTATGGTATTTGGGGTTTTCTTCTGTTTTTTTCTTTCTGGGGGAGTGATCCAATTCATTTTTGGGGTGTTTTTGACGTGTTTTGGGGTCTCCGTTGGGTTTTGTTGGGTTCTTGTTGGTCATCATGTTGGAAAAGTGTAAATTGCGGGTTTTGGAGAACATCAGGTAGGTTTAGTGTCGTTTTTTGGGTGGATCTATGTTTTTTGGGGATTTTCTTCCAGTTTTGGGGGTGATTCCGTTCTTGTTTGGGGTGTTTTTGACTTGTTTTGGGGTCTCCGTTGGGTTTTAGTTGGATTCTTGTTGGTCGTTAAGGTAAATGGGAGTGGATTGTGGGTTTTGAAGAAGATCAGGTGAGTTTAGGGTGGTTTTGCGGGGAAATGCATAGTTTTTGGTGTTTTTTCTTCTGATCCAGTTCTTTTTTGGGGTGTTTTTGACGTGTTTTGGGGTTTCCGTTGGGTTTCGTTGAGTTCCTAATGGGTTTTATGGTGGTTGGGAGTGGACATTTGGATTTGGAGAACATCAGGTACGTTTAGAGTGGTTTTGGGATTGGATCCGTGCTTTTTGGGGTTTTCTTTCGTTTTGGGGGGTGATCCTGTTCTTGTTTGGGGTGTTTTTGATGTGTTTTGGGTTCTCCGTTGGGTTTCGTTGGGTTTTCCGTGGTGATCATGGTGGAAAAGTGTAAATTGTGGGTTTTGGAGAACATCAGGTAGGTTTATGAGGACTTTTGGGGCAGATTCATGGTTTTTAGGGTTTTCTTCTGTTTTTTTTTCTAGTGATCCAGTTGTTTTTCGGCGTGTTTTTGACGTGTTTTGGGGTCTCCATTGGGTTTCATTGGGTTTTCCGTGGTCATGGTGGTGGAAAAGTGTAAATTGTGGGTTTTGGAGAACATCAGGTAGATTTAGGGTGTTTTTGGGGTGGATCTATGTTTTTGGGGGATTTTCTTCCAGTTTTGGGGGTGATTCCGTTCTTGTTTGGGGTGTTTTTGACGTGTTTTGTGGTCTCTGTTTTGTTTCGTTGTGTTTTCCTTGTTCATTTTGGTGGAAAAGGCTGAATAGTGGGTTTTGGAGAACATCAGGTAGGTTTAGGGCGGTTTTGGGATTTGATCCGTGCTTTTTGGGGATTTTGTTCCAGTTTTGGGGGTGATTCCGTTCTTGTTTGTGGTGTTTTTAATGTGTTTTGGGTTCTCCGTTGGGTTTCGTTGGGTGTTCCGTTGTCATGGTGGTGGAAAAGTGTAAATTGTGGGTTTTGGAGAACATCAGGTAGGTTTAGGGGGACTTTTGGGGTGGATTCATGGTATTTGTTTTTTTTTTCTGTTTTTTTTTTTGGTGTGATCCCGTTCTTTTTTGGGGTGTTTTTGATGTGTTTTTGGGTCTCCGTTAGGTTTTGTTTGGTTCTTGTTGGTCATCATGGTGGAAAAGTGTACATTGTGGGTTTTGGAGAATATCAGGTGAGTTTAAGTTTTTCTGGGTGGTGAATCTATGGTTTTGGGGGAATTCTTCTTTTTTTTTTTTAGCGTTTTCTTCTGTTTTTGGGGTGGTCCCATTCTTTTTTGGGGTGGTTTGGACATATTTTGGGGTCTCCGTTGGTTTTTGTTGGGTTCTTGTTGTTCATCATGGTGAAAACGGGTAAATTGTGGGTATTGGAGAACATCAGGTAGGTTTAGGGGGACTTTTGGGGTGGATCAACGGCTTTTAGGGTTTTCTTTCGGTTTTGGGGGTGATCCCGCTTTTTTTTTTGTGGTGTTTTTGACGTGTTTTGGGGTTTCCGTTGCGTTTTGTTGATTTCGTAATGTGTTTTAAGTTTGCTGGGAGTGGACATTGGGATTTGGAGAACATCAGGTAGGTTTAGTGTGTTTTTGGGGTGGATCTATGGTATTTGGGGTTTTCTTCTGTTTTTTTCTTTCTGGGGGAGTGATCCAATTCATTTTTGGGGTGTTTTTGACGTGTTTTGGGGTCTCCGTTGGGTTTTGTTGGGTTCTTGTTGGTCATCATGTTGGAAAAGTGTAAATTGCGGGTTTTGGAGAACATCAGGTAGGTTTAGTGTCGTTTTTTGGGTGGATCTATGTTTTTTGGGGATTTTCTTCCAGTTTTGGGGGTGATTCCGTTCTTGTTTGGGGTGTTTTTGACTTGTTTTGGGGTCTCCGTTGGGTTTTAGTTGGATTCTTGTTGGTCGTTAAGGTAAATGGGAGTGGATTGTGGGTTTTGAAGAAGATCAGGTGAGTTTAGGGTGGTTTTGCGGGGAAATTCATAGTTTTTGTTGTTTTTTCTTCTGATCCAGTTCTTTTTTGGGGTGTTTTTGACGTGTTTTGGGGTTTCCGTTGGGTTTCGTTGAGTTCCTAATGGTTTTTATGGTGGTTGGGAGTGGACATTTGGATTTGGAGAACATCAGGTACGTTTAGAGTGGTTTTGGGATTGGATCCGTGCTTTTTGGGGATTTTGTTCCAGTTTTGGGGGTGATTCCGTTCTTGTTTGTGGTGTTTTTGATGTGTTTTGGGTTCTCCGTTGGGTTTCGTTGTGTTTTCCGTTGGCATCATGGTGGAAAAGTGTAAATTGTGGGTTTTGGAGAACATCAGGTAGATTTAGGGTGTTTTTGGGGTGGATCTATGTTTTTGGGGGATTTTCTTCCAGTTTTGGGGGTGATTCCGTTCTTGTTTGGGGTGTTTTTGACGTGTTTTGTGGTCTCTGTTTTGTTTCGTTGTGTTTTCCTTGTTCATTTTGGTGGAAAAGGCTGAATAGTGGGTTTTGGAGAACATCAGGTAGGTTTAGAGTGGTTTTGGGATTTGATCCGTGCTTTTTGGGGATTTTGTTCCAGTTTTGGGGGTGATTCCGTTCTTGTTTGTGGTGTTTTTGACGTGTTTTGGGTTCTCCGTTGGGTTTCGTTGTGTTTTCCGTTGGCATCATGGTGGAAAAGTGTAAATTGTGGGTTTTGGAGAACATCAGGTAGGTTTAGGGGGACTTTTGGGGTGGATTCATGGTATTTGTTTTTTTTTTTCTGTTTTTTTGGGGTGATCCCATTCTTTTTTGGGGTGTTTTTGATGTGTTTTTGGGTCTCCGTTGGGTTTTGTTGGGTTCTTGTTGGTCATCATGGTGGAAAAGTGTACATTGTGGGTTTTGGAGAATATCAGGTGAGTTTAAGTTTTTCTGGGTGGTGTATCTATGATTTTGGGGGAATTCTTCTGTTTTGTAGCGTTTTCTTCTGTTTTTGAGGTGATCCCGTTCTTTTTTGGGGTGTTTTTGACATATTTTGGGGTCTCCGTTGGTTTTTGTTGGGTTCTTGTTGTTCATCATGGTGAAAACGGGTAAATTGTGGGTATTGGAGAACATCAGGTAGGTTTAGGGGGACTTTTGGGGTGGATTCATGGTATTTGTTTTTTTTTTTCTGTTTTTTTTGGGGTGATCCCGTTCTTTTTTGGGGTGTTTTTGATGTGTTTTTGGGTCTCCGTTAGGTTTTGTTTGGTTCTTGTTGGTCATCATGGTGGAAAAGTGTACATTGTGGGTTTTGGAGAATATCAGGTGAGTTTAAGTTTTTCTGGGTGGTGAATCTATGGTTTTGGGGGAATTCTTCTGTTTTTTTAGCGTTTTCTTCTTTTTTTTGGGGTGGTCCCGTTCTTTTTTGGGGTGTTTTTGATGTGTTTTTGGGTCTCCGTTGGTTTTTGTTGGGTTCTTGTTGTTCATCATGGTGAAAACGGGTAAATTGTGGGTATTGGAGAACATCAGGTAGGTTTAGGGGGACTTTTGGGGTGGATCAACGGCTTTTAGGGTTTTCTTTCGGTTTTGGGGGTGATCCCGCTTTTTTTTGTGGTGTTTTTGACGTGTTTTGGGGTTTCCGTTGCGTTTTGTTGATTTCCTAATGTGTTTTAAGTTTGCTGGGAGTGGACATTGGGATTTGGAGAACATCAGGTAGTTTTAGTGCGTTTTTTGGGGTGGATCTATGGTATTTGGGGTTTTCTTCTGTTTTTTTCTTTCTGGGGGAGTGATCCAATTCATTTTTGGGGTGTTTTTGACGTGTTTTGGGGTCTCCGTTGGGTTTTAGTTGGATTCTTGTTGGTCGTTAAGGTAAATGGGAATGGATTGTGGGTTTTGAAGAAGATCAGGTGAGTTTAGGGTGGTTTTGCGGGGAAATGCATAGTTTTTGTTGTTTTTTCTTCTGATCCAGTTCTTTTTTGGGGTGTTTTTGACGTGTTTTGGGGTTTCCGTTGGGTTTCGTTGAGTTCCTAATGGGTTTTATGGTGGTTGGGAGTGGACATTTGGATTTGGAGAACATCAGGTACGTTTAGAGTGGTTTTGGGATTGGATCCGTGCTTTTTGGGGATTTTGTTCCAGTTTTGGGGGTGATTCCGTTCTTGTTTGTGGTGTTTTTGATGTGTTTTGGGTTCTCCGTTGGGTTTCGTTGTGTTTTCCGTTGGCATCATGGTGGAAAAGTGTAAATTGTGGGTTTTGGAGAACATCAGGTAGATTTAGGGTGTTTTTGGGGTGGATCTATGTTTTTGGGGGATTTTCTTCCAGTTTTGGGGGTGATTCCGTTCTTGTTTGGGGTGTTTTTGACGTGTTTTGTGGTCTCTGTTTTGTTTCGTTGTGTTTTCCTTGTTCATTTTGGTGGAAAAGGCTGAATAGTGGGTTTTGGAGAACATCAGGTAGGTTTAGGGCGGTTTTGGGATTTGATCCGTGCTTTTTGGGGATTTTGTTCCAGTTTTGGGGGTGATTCCGTTCTTGTTTGTGGTGTTTTTGACGTGTTTTGGGTTCTCCGTTGGTTTTCGTTGGGTGTTCCGTTGGCATCATGGTGGAAAAGGGTAAATTGTGGGTTTTGGAGAACATCAGGTAGGTTTAGGGGGACTTTTGGGGTGGATTCATGGTATTCGTTTTTTTTTTTCTGTTTTTTTGGGGTGATCCCATTCTTTTTTGGGGTGTTTTTGATGTGTTTTGTGGTCTCCGTTGGGTTTTGTTGGGTTCTTGTTGGTCATCATGGTGGAAAAGTGTACATTGTGGGTTTTGGAGAATATCAGGTGAGTTTAAGTTTTTCTGGGTGGTGAATCTATGGTTTTGGGGGAATTCTTCTGTTTTTTTAGCGTTTTCTTCTGTTTTTGGGGTGGTCCCATTCTTTTTTGGGGTGGTTTGGACATATTTTGGGGTCTCCGTTGGTTTTTGTTGGGTTCTTGTTGTTCATCATGGTGAAAACGGGTAAATTGTGGGTTTTGGAGAACATCAGGTAGGTTTAGGGGGACTTTTGGGGTGGATCAACGGCTTTTAGGGTTTTCTTTCGGTTTTGGGGGTGATCCCGCTTTTTTTTTGTGGTGTTTTTGACGTGTTTTGGGGTTTCCGTTGCGTTTTGTTGATTTCCTAATGTGTTTTAAGTTTGCTGGGAGTGGACATTGGGATTTGGAGAACATCAGGTAGGTTTAGTGTGTTTTTTGGGGTGGATCTATGGTATTTGGGGTTTTCTTCTGTTTTTTTCTTTCTGGGGGAGTGATCCAATTCTTTTTTGGGGTGTTTTTGATGTGTTTTGTGGTCTCCGTTGGGTTTTGTTGGGTTCTTGTTGGTCATCATGTTGGAAAAGTGTACATTGTGGGTTTTGGAGAATATCAGGTGAGTTTAAGTTTTTCTGGGTGGTGAATCTATGGTTTTGGGGGAATTCTTCTGTTTTTTTTAGCGTTTTCTTCTTTTTTTGGGGTGGTCCCGTTCATTTTTGGGGTGTTTTTGACGTGTTTTGGGGTCTCCGTTGGGTTTTGTTGGGTTCTTGTTGGTCATCATGTTGGAAAAGTGTAAATTGCGGGTTTTGGAGAACATCAGGTAGGTTTAGTGTCGTTTTTTGGGTGGATCTATGTTTTTTGGGGATTTTCTTCCAGTTTTGGGGGTGATTCCGTTCTTGTTTGGGGTGTTTTTGACTTGTTTTGGGGTCTCCGTTGGGTTTTAGTTGGATTCTTGTTGGTCGTTAAGGTAAATGGGAGTGGATTGTGGGTTTTGAAGAAGATCAGGTGAGTTTAGGGTGGTTTTGCGGGGAAATTCATAGTTTTTGTTGTTTTTTCTTCTGATCCAGTTCTTTTTTGGGGTGTTTTTGACGTGTTTTGGGGTTTCCGTTGGGTTTCGTTGAGTTCCTAATGGGTTTTATGGTGGTTGGGAGTGGACATTTGGATTTGGAGAACATCAGGTACGTTTAGAGTGGTTTTGGGATTGGATCCGTGCTTTTTGGGGATTTTGTTCCAGTTTTGGGGGTGATTCCGTTCTTGTTTGTGGTGTTTTTGATGTGTTTTGGGTTCTCCGTTGGGTTTCGTTGTGTTTTCCGTTGGCATCATGGTGGAAAAGTGTAAATTGTGGGTTTTGGAGAACATCAGGTAGATTTAGGGTGTTTTTGGGGTGGATCTATGTTTTTGGGGGATTTTCTTCCAGTTTTGGGGGTGATTCCGTTCTTGTTTGGGGTGTTTTTGACGTGTTTTGTGGTCTCTGTTTTGTTTCGTTGTGTTTTCCTTGTTCATTTTGGTGGAAAAGGCTGAATAGTGGGTTTTGGAGAACATCAGGTAGGTTTAGGGCGGTTTTGGGATTTGATCCGTGCTTTTTGGGGATTTTGTTCCAGTTTTGGGGGTGATTCCGTTCTTGTTTGTGGTGTTTTTGATGTGTTTTGGGTTCTCCGTTGGGTTTCGTTGTGTTTTCCGTTGGCATCATGGTGGAAAAGTGTAAATTGTGGGTTTTGGAGAACATCAGGTAGGTTTAGGGGGACTTTTGGGGTGGATTCATGGTATTCGTTTTTTTTTTCTGTTTTTTTTTTGGGGTGATCCCGTTCTTTTTTGGGGTGTTTTTGATGTGTTTTGTGGTCTCCGTTGGGTTTTGTTGGGTTCTTGTTGGTCATCATGGTGGAAAAGTGTACATTGTGGGTTTTGGAGAATATCAGGTGAGTTTAAGTTTTTCTGGGTGGTGAATCTATGGTTTTGGGGGAATTCTTCTGTTTTTTTAGCGTTTTCTTCTTTTTTTGGGGTGGTCCCGTTCTTTTTTGGGGTGGTTTGGACATATTTTGGGGTCTCCGTTGGTTTTTGTTGGGTTCTTGTTGTTCATCATGGTGAAAACGGGTAAATTGTGGGTATTGGAGAACATCAGGTAGGTTTAGGGGGACTTTTGGGGTGGATCAACGGCTTTTAGGGTTTTCTTTCGGTTTTGGGGGTGATCCCGCTTTTTTTTTGTGGTGTTTTTGACGTGTTTTGGGGTTTCCGTTGCGTTTTGTTGATTTCCTAATGTGTTTTAAGTTTGCTGGGAGTGGACATTGGGATTTGGAGAACATCAGGTAGGTTTAGTGTGTTTTTGGGGTGGATCTATGGTATTTGGGGTTTTCTTCTGTTTTTTTCTTTCTGGGGGAGTGATCCAATTCATTTTTGGGGTGTTTTTGACGTGTTTTGGGGTCTCCGTTGGGTTTTGTTGGGTTCTTGTTGGTCATCATGTTGGAAAAGTGTAAATTGCGGGTTTTGGAGAACATCAGGTAGGTTTAGTGTCGTTTTTTGGGTGGATCTATGTTTTTTGGGGATTTTCTTCCAGTTTTGGGGGTGATTCCGTTCTTGTTTGGGGTGTTTTTGACTTGTTTTGGGGTCTCCGTTGGGTTTTAGTTGGATTCTTGTTGGTCGTTAAGGTAAATGGGAGTGGATTGTGGGTTTTGAAGAAGATCAGGTGAGTTTAGGGTGGTTTTGCGGGGAAATGCATAGTTTTTGTTGTTTTTTCTTCTGATCCAGTTCTTTTTTGGGGTGTTTTTGACGTGTTTTGGGGTTTCCGTTGGGTTTCGTTGAGTTCCTAATGGGTTTTATGGTGGTTGGGAGTGGACATTTGGATTTGGAGAACATCAGGTACGTTTAGAGTGGTTTTGGGATTGGATCCGTGCTTTTTGGGGATTTTGTTCCAGTTTTGGGGGTGATTCCGTTCTTGTTTGTGGTGTTTTTGATGTGTTTTGGGTTCTCCGTTGGGTTTCGTTGTGTTTTCCGTTGGCATCATGGTGGAAAAGTGTAAATTGTGGGTTTTGGAGAACATCAGGTAGATTTAGGGTGTTTTTGGGGTGGATCTATGTTTTTGGGGGATTTTCTTCCAGTTTTGGGGGTGATTCCGTTCTTGTTTGGGGTGTTTTTGACGTGTTTTGTGGTCTCTGTTTTGTTTCGTTGTGTTTTCCTTGTTCATTTTGGTGGAAAAGGCTGAATAGTGGGTTTTGGAGAACATCAGGTAGGTTTAGGGCGGTTTTGGGATTTGATCCGTGCTTTTTGGGGATTTTGTTCCAGTTTTGGGGGTGATTCCGTTCTTGTTTGTGGTGTTTTTGATGTGTTTTGGGTTCTCCGTTGGGTTTCGTTGTGTTTTCCGTTGGCATCATGGTGGAAAAGTGTAAATTGTGGGTTTTGGAGAACATCAGGTAGGTTTAGGGGGACTTTTGGGGTGGATTCATGGTATTCGTTTTTTTTTTCTGTTTTTTTTTTGGGGTGATCCCGTTCTTTTTTGGGGTGTTTTTGATGTGTTTTGTGGTCTCCGTTGGGTTTTGTTGGGTTCTTGTTGGTCATCATGGTGGAAAAGTGTACATTGTGGGTTTTGGAGAATATCAGGTGAGTTTAAGTTTTTCTGGGTGGTGAATCTATGGTTTTGGGGGAATTCTTCTGTTTTTTTAGCGTTTTCTTCTTTTTTTGGGGTGGTCCCGTTCTTTTTTGGGGTGGTTTGGACATATTTTGGGGTCTCCGTTGGTTTTTGTTGGGTTCTTGTTGTTCATCATGGTGAAAACGGGTAAATTGTGGGTATTGGAGAACATCAGGTAGGTTTAGGGGGACTTTTGGGGTGGATCAACGGCTTTTAGGGTTTTCTTTCGGTTTTGGGGGTGATCCCGCTTTTTTTTTGTGGTGTTTTTGACGTGTTTTGGGGTTTCCGTTGCGTTTTGTTGATTTCCTAATGTGTTTTAAGTTTGCTGGGAGTGGACATTGGGATTTGGAGAACATCAGGTAGGTTTAGTGTGTTTTTGGGGTGGATCTATGGTATTTGGGGTTTTCTTCTGTTTTTTTTCTTTCTGGGGGAGTGATCCAATTCATTTTTGGGGTGTTTTTGACGTGTTTTGGGGTCTCCGTTGGGTTTTGTTGGGTTCTTGTTGGTCATCATGTTGGAAAAGTGTAAATTGCGGGTTTTGGAGAACATCAGGTAGGTTTAGTGTCGTTTTTTGGGTGGATCTATGTTTTTTGGGGATTTTCTTCCAGTTTTGGGGGTGATTCCGTTCTTGTTTGGGGTGTTTTTGACTTGTTTTGGGGTCTCCGTTGGGTTTTAGTTGGATTCTTGTTGGTCGTTAAGGTAAATGGGAGTGGATTGTGGGTTTTGAAGAAGATCAGGTGAGTTTAGGGTGGTTTTGCGGGGAAATGCATAGTTTTTGTTGTTTTTTCTTCTGATCCAGTTCTTTTTTGGGGTGTTTTTGACGTGTTTTGGGGTTTCCGTTGGGTTTCGTTGAGTTCCTAATGGTTTTTATGGTGGTTGGGAGTGGACATTTGGATTTGGAGAACATCAGGTACGTTTAGAGTGGTTTTGGGATTGGATCCGTGCTTTTTGGGGATTTTGTTCCAGTTTTGGGGGTGATTCCGTTCTTGTTTGTGGTGTTTTTGATGTGTTTTGGGTTCTCCGTTGGGTTTCGTTGTGTTTTCCGTTGGCATCATGGTGGAAAAGTGTAAATTGTGGGTTTTGGAGAACATCAGGTAGATTTAGGGTGTTTTTGGGGTGGATCTATGTTTTTGGGGGATTTTCTTCCAGTTTTGGGGGTGATTCCGTTCTTGTTTGGGGTGTTTTTGACGTGTTTTGTGGTCTCTGTTTTGTTTCGTTGTGTTTTCCTTGTTCATTTTGGTGGAAAAGGCTGAATAGTGGGTTTTGGAGAACATCAGGTAGGTTTAGGGCGGTTTTGGGATTTGATCCGTGCTTTTTGGGGATTTTGTTCCAGTTTTGGGGGTGATTCCGTTCTTGTTTGTGGTGTTTTTGATGTGTTTTGGGTTCTCCGTTGGGTTTCGTTGTGTTTTCCGTTGGCATCATGGTGGAAAAGTGTAAATTGTGGGTTTTGGAGAACATCAGGTAGGTTTAGGGGGACTTTTGGGGTGGATTCATGGTATTCGTTTTTTTTTTCTGTTTTTTTTTGGGGTGATCCCGTTCTTTTTTGGGGTGTTTTTGATGTGTTTTGTGGTCTCCGTTGGGTTTTGTTGGGTTCTTGTTGGTCATCATGGTGGAAAAGTGTACATTGTGGGTTTTGGAGAATATCAGGTGAGTTTAAGTTTTTCTGGGTGGTGAATCTATGGTTTTGGGGGAATTCTTCTGTTTTTTTAGCGTTTTCTTCTGTTTTTGGGGTGGTCCCGTTCTTTTTTGGGGTGGTTTGGACATATTTTGGGGTCTCCGTTGGTTTTTGTTGGGTTCTTGTTGTTCATCATGGTGAAAACGGGTAAATTGTGGGTATTGGAGAACATCAGGTAGGTTTAGGGGGACTTTTGGGGTGGATCAACGGCTTTTAGGGTTTTCTTTCGGTTTTGGGGGTGATCCCGCTTTTTTTTGTGGTGTTTTTGACGTGTTTTGGGGTTTCCGTTGCGTTTTGTGGATTTCCTAATGTGTTTTAAGTTTGCTGGGAGTGGACATTGGGATTTGGAGAACATCAGGTAGGTTTAGTGTGTTTTTGGGGTAGATCTATGGTATTTGGGGTTTTCTTCTGTTTTTTTCTTTCTGGGGGAGTGATCCAATTCATTTTTGGGGTGTTTTTGACGTGTTTTGGGGTCTCCGTTGGGTTTTGTTGGGTTCTTGTTGGTCATCATGTTGGAAAAGTGTAAATTGCGGGTTTTGGAGAACATCAGGTAGGTTTAGTGTCGTTTTTTGGGTGGATCTATGTTTTTTGGGGATTTTCTTCCAGTTTTGGGGGTGATTCCGTTCTTGTTTGGGGTGTTTTTGACTTGTTTTGGGGTCTCCGTTGGGTTTTAGTTGGATTCTCGTTGGTCCTTAAGGTAAATCGGAATGGATTGTGGGTTTTGAAGAAGATCAGGTGAGTTTAGGGTGGTTTTGCGGGGAAATGCATAGTTTTTGTTGTTTTTTCTTCTGATCCAGTTCTTTTTTGGGGTGTTTTTGACGTGTTTTGGGGTTTCCGTTGGGTTTCGTTGAGTTCCTAATGGGTTTTATGGTGGTTGGGAGTGGACATTTGGATTTGGAGAACATCAGGTACGTTTAGAGTGGTTTTGGGATTGGATCCGTGCTTTTTGGGGATTTTGTTCCAGTTTTGGGGGTGATTCCGTTCTTGTTTGTGGTGTTTTTGACGTGTTTTGTGGTCTCTGTTTTGTTTCGTTGTGTTTTCCTTGTTCATTTTGGTGGAAAAGGCTGAACAGTGGGTTTTGGAGAACATCAGGTAGGTATAGGGTGGTTTTGGGATTTGATCCGTGCTTTTTGGGGATTTTGTTCCAGTTTTGGGGGTGATTCCGTTCTTGTTTGTGGTGTTTTTGATGTGTTTTGGGTTCTCCGTTGGGTTTCGTTGTGTTTTCCGTTGGCATCATGGTGGAAAAGGGTAAATTGTGGGTTTTGGAGAACATCAGGTAGGTTTAGAGGGACTTTTGGGGTGGATTCATGGTATTTGTTTTTTTTTTCTGTTTTTTTTTGGGGTGATCCCATTCTTTTTTGGGGTGTTTTTGATGTGTTTTGGGGTCTCCGTTGGGTTTTGTTGGGTTCTTGTTGGCCTTCATGTTGGAAAAGTGTAAATTGTGGTTTTTGGAGAATATCAGGTGAGTTTAAGTTTTTCTGGGTGGTGAATCTATGGTTTTGGGGGAATTCTTCTGTTTTTTTTTTTTTTTTTTTTAGCGTTTTCTTCTGTTTTTGGGGTGGTCCCATTCTTTTTTGGGGTGTTTTGGACATATTTTGGGGTCTCCGTTGGTTTTTGTTGGGTTCTTGTTGTTCATCATGGTGAAAACGGGTAAATTGTGGGTATTGGAGAACATCAGGTAGGTTTAGGGGGACTTTTGGGGTGGATCAACGGCTTTTAGGGTTTTCTTTCAGTTTTGGGGGTGATCCCGCTTTTTTTTTGTGGTGTTTTTGACGTGTTTTGGGGTTTCTGTTGCGTTTTGTTGATTTCCTAATGTTTTTTAAGTTTGTTGGGAGTGGACTTTGGGATTTGGAGAACATCAGGTAGGTTTAGTGTGTTTTCGGGGTGGATCTATGGTTGTTGGGGTTTTCTTTCTTTTTTAGGGGTTATCCCGTTCTTGTTTGGGGTGTTTCTGACGTGTTTTGTGGTCTCCGTTGGGTTTTAGTTGGATTCTCGTTGGTCCTTAAGGTAAATGGGAGTGGATTGTGGGTTTTGAAGAAGATCAGGTGAGTTTAGGGTGGTTTTGCGGGGAAATGCATAGTTTTTGGTGTTTTTTCTTCTGATCCAGTTCTTTTTTGGGGTGTTTTTGACGTGTTTTGGGGTTTCCGTTGGGTTTCGTTGAGTTCCTAATGGTTTTTATGGTGGTTGGGAGTGGACATTTGGATTTGGAGAACATCAGGTACGTTTAGAGTGGTTTTGGGATTGGATCCGTGCTTTTTGGGGTTTTCTTTCGTTTTGGGGGGTGATCCTGTTCTTGTTTGTGGTGTTTTTGATGTGTTTTGGGTTCTCCGTTGGGTTTCGTTGGGTGTTCCATGGTCATGGTGGTGGAAAAGTGTAAATTGTGGGTTTTGGAGAACATCAGGTAGGTTTATGAGGACTTTTGGGGCAGATTCATGGTTTTTAGGGTTTTCTTCTGTTTTTTTTTTCTAGTGATCCAGTTGTTTTTCGGCGTGTTTTTGACGTGTTTTGGGGTCTCCATTGGGTTTCATTGGGTTTTCCGTGGTCATGGTGGTGGAAAAGTGTAAATTGTGGGTTTTGGAGAACATCAGGTAGATTTAGGGTGTTTTTGGGGTGGATCTATGTTTTTGGGGGATTTTCTTCCAGTTTTGGGGGTGATTCCGTTCTTGTTTGGGGTGTTTTTGACGTGTTTTGTGGTCTCTGTTTTGTTTCGTTGTGTTTTCCTTGTTCATTTTGGTGGAAAAGGCTGAATAGTGGGTTTTGGAGAACATCAGGTAGGTTTAGGGCGGTTTTGGGATTTGATCCGTGCTTTTTGGGGATTTTGTTCCAGTTTTGGGGGTGATTCCGTTCTTGTTTGTGGTGTTTTTGATGTGTTTTGGGTTCTCCGTTGGGTTTCGTTGTGTTTTCCGTTGGCATCATGGTGGAAAAGGGTAAATTGTGGGTTTTGGAGAACATCAGGTAGGTTTAGAGGGACTTTTGGGGTGGATTCATGGTATTTGTTTTTTTTTTCTGTTTTTTTTTGGGGTGATCCCATTCTTTTTTGGGGTGTTTTTGATGTGTTTTGGGGTCTCCGTTGGGTTTTGTTGGGTTCTTGTTGGTCATCATGTTGGAAAAGTGTAAATTGTGGGTTTTGGAGAATATCAGGTGAGTTTAAGTTTTTCTGGGTGGTGAATCTATGGTTTTGGGGGAATTCTTCTGTTTTTTTTTAGCGTTTTCTTCTGTTTTTGGGGTGGTCCCGTTCTTTTTTGGGGTGTTTTGGACATATTTTGGGGTCTCCGTTGGTTTTTGTTGGGTTCTTGTTGTTCATCATGGTGAAAACGGGTAAATTGTGGGTATTGGAGAACATCAGGTAGGTTTAGGGGGACTTTTGGGGTGGATCAACGGCTTTTAGGGTTTTCTTTCGGTTTTGGGGGTGATCCCGCTTTTTTTTGTGGTGTTTTTGACGTGTTTTGGGGTTTCCGTTGCGTTTTGTTGATTTCCTAATGTGTTTTAAGTTTGCTGGGAGTGGACATTGGGATTTGGAGAACATCAGGTAGGTTTAGTGTGTTTTTGGGGTAGATCTATGGTATTTGGGGTTTTCTTCTGTTTTTTTCTTTCTGGGGGAGTGATCCAATTCATTTTTGGGGTGTTTTTGACGTGTTTTGGGGTCTCCGTTGGGTTTTGTTGGGTTCTTGTTGGTCATCATGTTGGAAAAGTGTAAATTGCGGGTTTTGGAGAACATCAGGTAGGTTTAGTGTCGTTTTTTGGGTGGATCTATGTTTTTTGGGGATTTTCTTCCAGTTTTGGGGGTGATTCCGTTCTTGTTTGGGGTGTTTTTGACTTGTTTTGGGGTCTCCGTTGGGTTTTAGTTGGATTCTTGTTGGTCGTTAAGGTAAATGGGAGTGGATTGTGGGTTTTGAAGAAGATCAGGTGAGTTTAGGGTGGTTTTGCGGGGAAATGCATAGTTTTTGTTGTTTTTTCTTCTGATCCAGTTCTTTTTTGGGGTGTTTTTGACGTGTTTTGGGGTTTCCGTTGGGTTTCGTTGAGTTCCTAATGGTTTTTATGGTGGTTGGGAGTGGACATTTGGATTTGGAGAACATCAGGTACGTTTAGAGTGGTTTTGGGATTGGATCCGTGCTTTTTGGGGTTTTCTTTCGTTTTGGGGGGTGATCCTGTTCTTGTTTGGGGTGTTTTTGATGTGTTTTGGGTTCTCCGTTGGGTTTCGTTGGGTTTTCCGTGGTGATCATGGTGGAAAAGTGTAAATTGTGGGTTTTGGAGAACATCAGGTAGGTTTATGAGGACTTTTGGGGCAGATTCATGGTTTTTAGGGTTTTCTTCTGTTTTTTTTCTAGTGATCCAGTTGTTTTTCGGCGTGTTTTTGACGTGTTTTGGGGTCTCCATTGGGTTTCATTGGGTTTTCCGTGGTCATGGTGGTGGAAAAGTGTAAATTGTGGGTTTTGGAGAACATCAGGTAGATTTAGGGTGTTTTTGGGGTGGATCTATGTTTTTGGGGGATTTTCTTCCAGTTTTGGGGGTGATTCCGTTCTTGTTTGGGGTGTTTTTGACTTGTTTTGGGGTCTCCGTTGGGTTTTATTTGGATTCTCGTTGGTCCTTAAGGTAAATCGGAATGGATTGTGGGTTTTGAAGAAGATCAGGTGAGTTTAGGGTGGTTTTGCGGGGAAATGCATAGTTTTTGGTGTTTTTTCTTCTGATCCAGTTCTTTTTTGGGGTGTTTTTGACGTGTTTTGGGGTTTCCGTTGGGTTTCGTTGAGTTCCTAATGGTTTTTATGGTGGTTGGGAGTGGACATTTGGATTTGGAGAACATCAGGTACGTTTAGAGTGGTTTTGGGATTGGATCCGTGCTTTTTGGGGATTTTGTTCCAGTTTTGGGGGTGATTCCGTTCTTGTTTGGGGTGTTTTTGACGTGTTTTGTGGTCTCTGTTTTGTTTCGTTGTGTTTTCCTTGTTCATTTTGGTGGAAAAGGCTGAACAGTGGGTTTTGGAGAACATCAGGTAGGTATAGGGTGGTTTTGGGATTTGATCCGTGCTTTTTGGGGATTTTGTTCCAGTTTTGGGGGTGATTCCGTTCTTGTTTGTGGTGTTTTTGATGTGTTTTGGGTTCTCCGTTGGGTTTCGTTGGGTGTTCCGATGGCATCATGGTGGAAAAGGGTAAATTGTGGGTTTTGGAGAACATCAGGTAGGTTTAGAGGGACTTTTGGGGTGGATTCATGGTATTTGTTTTTTTTTTCTGGTTTTTTTTGGGTGATCCCATTTTTTTTGGGGTGTTTTTGATGTGTTTTGGGGTCTCCGTTGGGTTTTGTTGGGTTCTTGTTGGCCTTCATGTTGGAAAAGTGTAAATTGTGGGTTTTGGAGAATATCAGGTGAGTTTAAGTTTTTCTGGGTGGTGAATCTATGGTTTTGGGGGAATTCTTCTGTTTTTTTTTTTTTTTTTTTAGCGTTTTCTTCTGTTTTTGGGGTGGTCCCATTCTTTTTTGGGGTGTTTTGGACATATTTTGGGGTCTCCGTTGGTTTTTGTTGGGTTCTTGTTGTTCATCATGGTGAAAACGGGTAAATTGTGGGTATTGGAGAACATCAGGTAGGTTTAGGGGGACTTTTGGGGTGGATCAACGGCTTTTAGGGTTTTCTTTCAGTTTTGGGGGTGATCCCGCTTTTTTTTTGTGGTGTTTTTGACGTGTTTTGGGGTTTCTGTTGCGTTTTGTTGATTTCCTAATGTTTTTTAAGTTTGTTGGGAGTGGACTTTGGGATTTGGAGAACATCAGGTAGGTTTAGTGTGTTTTCGGGGTGGATCTATGGTTTTTGGGGTTTTCTTTCTTTTTTAGGGGTTATCCCGTTCTTGTTTGGGGTGTTTCTGACGTGTTTTGGGGTCTCCGTTGGGTTTTAGTTGGATTCTCGTTGGTCCTTAAGGTAAATGGGAGTGGATTGTGGGTTTTGAAGAAGATCAGGTGAGTTTAGGGTGGTTTTGCGGGGAAATGCATAGTTTTTGGTGTTTTTTCTTCTGATCCAGTTCTTTTTTGGGGTGTTTTTGACGTGTTTTGGGGTTTCCGTTGGGTTTCGTTGAGTTCCTAATGGTTTTTATGGTGGTTGGGAGTGGACATTTGGATTTGGAGAACATCAGGTACGTTTAGAGTGGTTTTGGGATTGGATCCGTGCTTTTTGGGGTTTTCTTTCGTTTTGGGGGGTGATCCTGTTCTTGTTTGGGGTGTTTTTGATGTGTTTTGGGGTCTCCGTTGGGTTTCGTTGGGTGTTCCATGGTCATGGTGGTGGAAAAGTGTAAATTGTGGGTTTTGGAGAACATCAGGTAGGTTTATGAGGACTTTTGGGGCAGATTCATGGTTTTTAGGGTTTTCTTCTGTTTTTTTTTTCTAGTGATCCAGTTGTTTTTCGGCGTGTTTTTGACGTGTTTTGGGGTCTCCATTGGGTTTCATTGGGTTTTCCGTGGTCATGGTGGTGGAAAAGTGTAAATTGTGGGTTTTGGAGAACATCAGGTAGATTTAGGGTGTTTTTGGGGTGGATCTATGTTTTTGGGGGATTTTCTTCCAGTTTTGGGGGTGATTCCGTTCTTGTTTGGGGTGTTTTTGACGTGTTTTGTGGTCTCTGTTTTGTTTCGTTGTGTTTTCCTTGTTCATTTTGGTGGAAAAGGCTGAATAGTGGGTTTTGGAGAACATCAGGTAGGTTTAGGGCGGTTTTGGGATTTGATCCGTGCTTTTTGGGGATTTTGTTCCAGTTTTGGGGGTGATTCCGTTCTTGTTTGTGGTGTTTTTGATGTGTTTTGGGTTCTCCGTTGGGTTTCGTTGTGTTTTCCGTTGGCATCATGGTGGAAAAGGGTAAATTGTGGGTTTTGGAGAACATCAGGTAGGTTTAGAGGGACTTTTGGGGTGGATTCATGGTATTTGTTTTTTTTTTCTGTTTTTTTTTGGGGTGATCCCATTCTTTTTTGGGGTGTTTTTGATGTGTTTTGGGGTCTCCGTTAGGTTTTGTTGGGTTCTTGTTGGTCATCATGTTGGAAAAGTGTAAATTGTGGGTTTTGGAGAATATCAGGTGAGTTTAAGTTTTTCTGGGTGGTGAATCTATGGTTTTGGGGGAATTCTTCTTTTTTTTTTTAGCGTTTTCTTCTGTTTTTGGGGTGGTCCCGTTCTTTTTTGGGGTGTTTTGGACATATTTTGGGTTCTCCGTTGGTTTTTGTTGGGTTCTTGTTGTTCATCATGGTGAAAACGGGTAAATTGTGGGTATTGGAGAACATCAGGTAGGTTTAGGGGGACTTTTGGGGTGGATCAACGGCTTTTAGGGTTTTCTTTCGGTTTTGGGGGTGATCCCGCTTTTTTTTGTGGTGTTTTTGACGTGTTTTGGGGTTTCCGTTGCGTTTTGTTGATTTCCTAATGTGTTTTAAGTTTGCTGGGAGTGGACATTGGGATTTGGAGAACATCAGGTAGGTTTAGTGTGTTTTTGGGGTAGATCTATGGTATTTGGGGTTTTCTTCTGTTTTTTTCTTTCTGGGGGAGTGATCCAATTCATTTTTGGGGTGTTTTTGACGTGTTTTGGGGTCTCCGTTGGGTTTTGTTGGGTTCTTGTTGGTCATCATGTTGGAAAAGTGTAAATTGCGGGTTTTGGAGAACATCAGGTAGGTTTAGTGTCGTTTTTTGGGTGGATCTATGTTTTTTGGGGATTTTCTTCCAGTTTTGGGGGTGATTCCGTTCTTGTTTGGGGTGTTTTTGACTTGTTTTGGGGTCTCCGTTGGGTTTTAGTTGGATTCTTGTTGGTCGTTAAGGTAAATGGGAGTGGATTGTGGGTTTTGAAGAAGATCAGGTGAGTTTAGGGTGGTTTTGCGGGGAAATGCATAGTTTTTGGTGTTTTTTCTTCTGATCCAGTTCTTTTTTGGGGTGTTTTTGACGTGTTTTGGGGTTTCCGTTGGGTTTCGTTGAGTTCCTAATGGGTTTTATGGTGGTTGGGAGTGGACATTTGGATTTGGAGAACATCAGGTACGTTTAGAGTGGTTTTGGGATTGGATCCGTGCTTTTTGGGGTTTTCTTTCGTTTTGGGGGGTGATCCTGTTCTTGTTTGGGGTGTTTTTGATGTGTTTTGGGTTCTCCGTTGGGTTTCGTTGGGTTTTCCGTGGTGATCATGGTGGAAAAGTGTAAATTGTGGGTTTTGGAGAACATCAGGTAGGTTTATGAGGACTTTTGGGGCAGATTCATGGTTTTTAGGGTTTTCTTCTGTTTTTTTTTCTAGTGATCCAGTTGTTTTTCGGCGTGTTTTTGACGTGTTTTGGGGTCTCCATTGGGTTTCATTGGGTTTTCCGTGGTCATGGTGGTGGAAAAGTGTAAATTGTGGGTTTTGGAGAACATCAGGTAGATTTAGGGTGTTTTTGGGGTGGATCTATGTTTTTGGGGGATTTTCTTCCAGTTTTGGGGGTGATTCCGTTCTTGTTTGGGGTGTTTTTGACGTGTTTTGTGGTCTCTGTTTTGTTTCGTTGTGTTTTCCTTGTTCATTTTGGTGGAAAAGGCTGAATAGTGGGTTTTGGAGAACATCAGGTAGGTTTAGGGCGGTTTTGGGATTTGATCCGTGCTTTTTGGGGATTTTGTTCCAGTTTTGGGGGTGATTCCGTTCTTGTTTGTGGTGTTTTTGATGTGTTTTGGGTTCTCCGTTGGGTTTCGTTGGGTGTTCCGTGGTCATGGTGGTGGAAAAGTGTAAATTGTGGGTTTTGGAGAACATCAGGTAGGTTTAGGGGGACTTTTGGGGTGGATTCATGGTATTTGTTTTTTTTTTCTGTTTTTTTTTGGGGTGATCCCGTTCTTTTTTGGGGTGTTTTTGATGTGTTTTTGGGTCTCCGTTAGGTTTTGTTTGGTTCTTGTTGGTCATCATGTTGGAAAAGTGTAAATTGTGGGTTTTGGAGAATATCAGGTGAGTTTAAGTTTTTCTGGGTGGTGAATCTATGGTTTTGGGGGAATTCTTCTGTTTTTTTAGCATTTTCTTCTGTTTTTGGGGTGGTCCCGTTCTTTTTTGGGGTGTTTTGGACATATTTTGGGGTCTCCGTTGGTTTTTGTTGGGTTCTTGTTGTTCATCATGGTGAAAACGGGTAAATTGTGGGTATTGGAGAACATCAGGTAGGTTTAGGGGGACTTTTGGGGTGGATCAACGGCTTTTAGGGTTTTCTTTCAGTTTTGGGGGTGATCCCGCTTTTTTTTGTGGTGTTTTTGACGTGTTTTGTGGTTTCTGTTGCGTTTTGTTGATTTCCTAATGTTTTTTAAGTTTGTTGGGAGTGGACTTTGGGATTTGGAGAACATCAGGTAGGTTTAGTGTGTTTTCGGGGTGGATCTATGGTTTTTGGGGTTTTCTTTCTTTTTTAGGGGTTATCCCGTTCTTGTTTGGGGTGTTTCTGACGTGTTTTGGGGTCTCCGTTGGGTTTTAGTTGGATTCTCGTTGGTCCTTAAGGTAAATGGGAGTGGATTGTGGGTTTTGAAGAAGATCAGGTGAGTTTAGGGTGGTTTTGCGGGGAAATGCATAGTTTTTGTTGTTTTTTCTTCTGATCCAGTTCTTTTTTGGGGTGTTTTTGACGTGTTTTGGGGTTTCCGTTGGGTTTCGTTGAGTTCCTAATGGTTTTTATGGTGGTTGGGAGTGGACATTTGGATTTGGAGAACATCAGGTACGTTTAGAGTGGTTTTGGGATTGGATCCGTGCTTTTTGGGGTTTTCTTTCGTTTTGGGGGGTGATCCTGTTCTTGTTTGGGGTGTTTTTGATGTGTTTTGGGTTCTCCGTTGGGTTTCGTTGGGTGTTCCATGGTCATGGTGGTGGAAAAGTGTAAATTGTGGGTTTTGGAGAACATCAGGTAGGTTTATGAGGACTTTTGGGGCAGATTCATGGTTTTTAGGGTTTTCTTCTGTTTTTTTCTAGTGATCCAGTTGTTTTTCGGCGTGTTTTTGACGTGTTTTGGGGTCTCCATTGGGTTTCATTGGGTTTTCCGTGGTCATGGTGGTGGAAAAGTGTAAATTGTGGGTTTTGGAGAACATCAGGTAGATTTAGGGTGTTTTTGGGGTGGATCTATGTTTTTGGGGGATTTTCTTCCAGTTTTGGGGGTGATTCCGTTCTTGTTTGGGGTGTTTTTGACGTGTTTTGTGGTCTCTGTTTTGTTTCGTTGTGTTTTCCTTGTTCATTTTGGTGGAAAAGGCTGAATAGTGGGTTTTGGAGAACATCAGGTAGGTTTAGGGCGGTTTTGGGATTTGATCCGTGCTTTTTGGGGATTTTGTTCCAGTTTTGGGGGTGATTCCGTTCTTGTTTGTGGTGTTTTTGATGTGTTTTGGGTTCTCCTTTGGGTTTCGTTGTGTTTTCCGTTGGCATCATGGTGGAAAAGGGTAAATTGTGGGTTTTGGAGAACATCAGGTAGGTTTAGAGGGACTTTTGGGGTGGATTCATGGTATTTGTTTTTTTTTCTGTTTTTTTTTGGGGTGATCCCATTCTTTTTTGGGGTGTTTTTGATGTGTTTTGGGGTCTCCGTTGGGTTTTGTTGGGTTCTTGTTGGTCATCATGTTGGAAAAGTGTAAATTGTGGGTTTTGGAGAATATCAGGTGAGTTTAAGTTTTTCTGGGTGGTGAATCTATGGTTTTGGGGGAATTCTTCTGTTTTTTTTTAGCGTTTTCTTCTGTTTTTGGGGTGGTCCCGTTCTTTTTTGGGGTGGTTTGGACATATTTTGGGGTCTCCGTTGGTTTTTGTTGGGTTCTTGTTGTTCATCATGGTGAAAACGGGTAAATTGTGGGTATTGGAGAACATCAGGTAGGTTTAGGGGGACTTTTGGGGTGGATCAACGGCTTTTAGGGTTTTCTTTCGGTTTTGGGGGTGATCCCGCTTTTTTTTGTGGTGTTTTTGACGTGTTTTGGGGTTTCCGTTGCGTTTTGTTGATTTCCTAATGTGTTTTAAGTTTGCTGGGAGTGGACATTGGGATTTGGAGAACATCAGGTAGGTTTAGTGTGTTTTTGGGGTAGATCTATGGTATTTGGGGTTTTCTTCTGTTTTTTTGGGGGGAGTGATCCAATTCATTTTGGGGGTGTTTTTGACGTGTTTTGGGGTCTCCGTTGGGTTTTGTTGGGTTCTTGTTGGTCATCATGTTGGAAAAGTGTAAATTGCGGGTTTTGGAGAACATCAGGTAGGTTTAGTGTCGTTTTTTGGGTGGATCTATGTTTTTTGGGGATTTTCTTCCAGTTTTGGGGGTGATTCCGTTCTTGTTTGGGGTGTTTTTGACTTGTTTTGGGGTCTCCGTTGGGTTTTAGTTGGATTCTCGTTGGTCGTTAAGGTAAATGGGAGTGGATTGTGGGTTTTGAAGAAGATCAGGTGAGTTTAGGGTGGTTTTGCGGGGAAATGCATAGTTTTTGTTGTTTTTTCTTCTGATCCAGTTCTTTTTTGGGGTGTTTTTGACGTGTTTTGGGGTTTCCGTTGGGTTTCGTTGAGTTCCTAATGGTTTTTATGGTGGTTGGGAGTGGACATTTGGATTTGGAGAACATCAGGTACGTTTAGAGTGGTTTTGGGATTGGATCCGTGCTTTTTGGGGTTTTCTTTCGTTTTGGGGGGTGATCCTGTTCTTGTTTGGGGTGTTTTTGATGTGTTTTGGGTTCTCCGTTGGGTTTCGTTGGGTTTTCCGTGGTGATCATGGTGGAAAAGTGTAAATTGTGGGTTTTGGAGAACATCAGGTAGGTTTATGAGGACTTTTGGGGCAGATTCATGGTTTTTAGGGTTTTCTTCTGTTTTTTTTTCTAGTGATCCAGTTGTTTTTCGGCGTGTTTTTGACGTGTTTTGGGGTCTCCATTGGGTTTCATTGGGTTTTCCGTGGTCATGGTGGTGGAAAAGTGTAAATTGTGGGTTTTGGAGAACATCAGGTAGATTTAGGGTGTTTTTGGGGTGGATCTATGTTTTTGGGGGATTTTCTTCCAGTTTTGGGGGTGATTCCGTTCTTGTTTGGGGTGTTTTTGACGTGTTTTGTGGTCTCTGTTTTGTTTCGTTGTGTTTTCCTTGTTCATTTTGGTGGAAAAGGCTGAATAGTGGGTTTTGGAGAACATCAGGTAGGTTTAGGGCGGTTTTGGGATTTGATCCGTGCTTTTTGGGGATTTTGTTCCAGTTTTGGGGGTGATTCCGTTCTTGTTTGTGGTGTTTTTGATGTGTTTTGGGTTCTCCGTTGGGTTTCGTTGGGTGTTCCGTGGTCATGGTGGTGGAAAAGTGTAAATTGTGGGTTTTGGAGAACATCAGGTAGGTTTAGGGGGACTTTTGGGGTGGATTCATGGTATTTGTTTTTTTTTTCTGTTTTTTTTTGGGGTGATCCCGTTCTTTTTTGGGGTGTTTTTGATGTGTTTTTGGGTCTCCGTTAGGTTTTGTTTGGTTCTTGTTGGTCATCATGGTGGAAAAGTGTACATTGTGGGTTTTGGAGAATATCAGGTGAGTTTAAGTTTTTCTGGGTGGTGAATCTATGGTTTTGGGGGAATTCTTCTGTTTTTTTAGCGTTTTCTTCTGTTTTTGGGGTGGTCCCATTCTTTTTTGGGGTGTTTTGGACATATTTTGGGGTCTCCGTTGGTTTTTGTTGGGTTCTTGTTGTTCATCATGGTGAAAACGGGTAAATTGTGGGTATTGGAGAACATCAGGTAGGTTTAGGGGGACTTTTGGGGTGGATCAACGGCTTTTAGGGTTTTCTTTCAGTTTTGGGGGTGATCCCGCTTTTTTTTTGTGGTGTTTTTGACGTGTTTTGGGGTTTCCGTTGCGTTTTGTTGATTTCCTAATGTTTTTTAAGTTTGTTGGGAGTGGACTTTGGGATTTGGAGAACATCAGGTAGGTTTAGTGTGTTTTCGGGGTGGATCTATGGTTTTTGGGGTTTTCTTTCTTTTTTAGGGGTTATCCTGTTCTTGTTTGGGGTGTTTCTGACGTGTTTTGGGGTCTCCGTTGGGTTTTAGTTGGATTCTCGTTGGTCCTTAAGGTAAATGGGAGTGGATTGTGGGTTTTGAAGAAGATCAGGTGAGTTTAGGGTGGTTTTGCGGGGAAATGCATAGTTTTTGGTGTTTTTTCTTCTGATCCAGTTCTTTTTTGGGGTGTTTTTGACGTGTTTTGGGGTTTCCGTTGGGTTTCGTTGAGTTCCTAATGGTTTTTATGGTGGTTGGGAGTGGACATTTGGATTTGGAGAACATCAGGTACGTTTAGAGTGGTTTTGGGATTGGATCCGTGCTTTTTGGGGTTTTCTTTCGTTTTGGGGGGTGATCCTGTTCTTGTTTGGGGTGTTTTTGATGTGTTTTGGGTTCTCCGTTGGGTTTCGTTGGGTGTTCCATGGTCATGGTGGTGGAAAAGTGTATATTGTGGGTTTTGGAGAACATCAGGTAGGTTTATGAGGACTTTTGGGGCAGATTCATGGTTTTTAGGGTTTTCTTCTGTTTTTTTCTAGTGATCCAGTTGTTTTTCGGCGTGTTTTTGACGTGTTTTGGGGTCTCCATTGGGTTTCATTGGGTTTTCCGTGGTCATGGTGGTGGAAAAGTGTAAATTGTGGGTTTTGGAGAACATCAGGTAGATTTAGGGTGTTTTTGGGGTGGATCTATGTTTTTGGGGGATTTTCTTCCAGTTTTGGGGGTGATTCCGTTCTTGTTTGGGGTGTTTTTGACGTGTTTTGTGGTCTCTGTTTTGTTTCGTTGTGTTTTCCTTGTTCATTTTGTTGGAAAAGTTTAAATTGTTGGTTTTGGAGAACATCAGGTAGGTTTAGGGCGGTTTTGGGATTTGATCCGTGCTTTTTGGGGATTTTGTTCCAGTTTTGGGGGTGATTCCGTTCTTGTTTGTGGTGTTTTTGATGTGTTTTGGGTTCTCCGTTGGGTTTCGTTGGGTGTTCCGTGGTCATGGTGGTGGAAAAGGGTAAATTGTGGGTTTTGGAGAACATCAGGTAGGTTTAGAGGGACTTTTGGGGTGGATTCATGGTATTTGTTTTTTTTTCTGTTTTTTTTTGGGGTGATCCCATTCTTTTTTGGGGTGTTTTTGATGTGTTTTGGGGTCTCCGTTGGGTTTTGTTGGGTTCTTGTTGGTCATCATGTTGGAAAAGTGTAAATTGTGGGTTTTGGAGAATATCAGGTGAGTTTAAGTTTTTCTGGGTGGTGAATCTATGGTTTTGGGGGAATTCTTCTGTTTTTTTTTTAGCGTTTTCTTCTGTTTTTGGGGTGGTCCCGTTCTTTTTTGGGGTGGTTTGGACATATTTTGGGGTCTCCGTTGGTTTTTGTTGGGTTCTTGTTGTTCATCATGGTGAAAACGGGTAAATTGTGGGTATTGGAGAACATCAGGTAGGTTTAGGGGGACTTTTGGGGTGGATCAACGGCTTTTAGGGTTTTCTTTCGGTTTTGGGGGTGATCCCGCTTTTTTTTGTGGTGTTTTTGACGTGTTTTGGGGTTTCCGTTGCGTTTTGTTGATTTCCTAATGTGTTTTAAGTTTGCTGGGAGTGGACATTGGGATTTGGAGAACATCAGGTAGGTTTAGTGTGTTTTTGGGGTAGATCTATGGTATTTGGGGTTTTCTTCTGTTTTCTTGGGGGGAGTGATCCAATTCATTTTGGGGGTGTTTTTGACGTGTTTTGGGGTCTCCGTTGGGTTTTGTTGGGTTCTTGTTGGTCATCATGTTGGAAAAGTGTAAATTGCGGGTTTTGGAGAACATCAGGTAGGTTTAGTGTCGTTTTTTGGGTGGATCTATGTTTTTTGGGGATTTTCTTCCAGTTTTGGGGGTGATTCCGTTCTTGTTTGGGGTGTTTTTGACTTGTTTTGGGGTCTCCGTTGGGTTTTAGTTGGATTCTTGTTGGTCGTTAAGGTAAATGGGAGTGGATTGTGGGTTTTGAAGAAGATCAGGTGAGTTTAGGGTGGTTTTGCGGGGAAATGCATAGTTTTTGTTGTTTTTTCTTCTGATCCAGTTCTTTTTTGGGGTGTTTTTGACGTGTTTTGGGGTTTCCGTTGGGTTTCGTTGAGTTCCTAATGGGTTTTATGGTGGTTGGGAGTGGACATTTGGATTTGGAGAACATCAGGTACGTTTAGAGTGGTTTTGGGATTGGATCCGTGCTTTTTGGGGTTTTCTTTCGTTTTGGGGGGTGATCCTGTTCTTGTTTGGGGTGTTTTTGATGTGTTTTGGGGTCTCCGTTGGGTTTCGTTGGGTTTTCCGTGGTGATCATGGTGGAAAAGTGTAAATTGTGGGTTTTGGAGAACATCAGGTAGGTTTATGAGGACTTTTGGGGCAGATTCATGGTTTTTAGGGTTTTCTTCTGTTTTTTTTTTCTAGTGATCCAGTTGTTTTTCGGCGTGTTTTTGACGTGTTTTGGGGTCTCCATTGGGTTTCATTGGGTTTTCCGTGGTCATGGTGGTGGAAAAGTGTAAATTGTGGGTTTTGGAGAACATCAGGTAGATTTAGGGTGTTTTTGGGGTGGATCTATGTTTTTGGGGGATTTTCTTCCAGTTTTGGGGGTGATTCCGTTCTTGTTTGGGGTGTTTTTGACGTGTTTTGTGGTCTCTGTTTTGTTTCGTTGTGTTTTCCTTGTTCATTTTGGTGGAAAAGGCTGAATAGTGGGTTTTGGAGAACATCAGGTACGTTTAGGGCGGTTTTGGGATTTGATCCGTGCTTTTTGGGGATTTTGTTCCAGTTTTGGGGGTGATTCCGTTCTTGTTTGTGGTGTTTTTGATGTGTTTTGGGTTCTCCGTTGGGTTTCGTTGGGTGTTCCGTGGTCATGGTGGTGGAAAAGGGTAAATTGTGGGTTTTGGAGAACATCAGGTAGGTTTAGGGGGACTTTTGGGGTGGATTCATGGTATTTGTTTTTTTTTTCTGTTTTTTTTTTTTTTTGGGGTGATCCCGTTCTTTTTTGGGGTGTTTTTGATGTGTTTTTGGGTCTCCGTTAGGTTTTGTTTGGTTCTTGTTGGTCATCATGGTGGAAAAGTGTACATTGTGGGTTTTGGAGAATATCAGGTGAGTTTAAGTTTTTCTGGGTGGTGAATCTATGGTTTTGGGGGAATTCTTCTGTTTTTTTAGCGTTTTCTTCTGTTTTTGGGGTGGTCCCGTTCTTTTTTGGGGTGGTTTGGACATATTTTGGGGTCTCCGTTGGTTTTTGTTGGGTTCTTGTTGTTCATCATGGTGAAAACGGGTAAATTGTGGGTATTGGAGAACATCAGGTAGGTTTAGGGGGACTTTTGGGGTGGATCAACGGCTTTTAGGGTTTTCTTTCGGTTTTGGGGGTGATCCCGCTTTTTTTTTGTGGTGTTTTTGACGTGTTTTGGGGTTTCCGTTGCGTTTTGTTGATTTCCTAATGTGTTTTAAGTTTGCTGGGAGTGGACATTGGGATTTGGAGAACATCAGGTAGGTTTAGTGTGTTTTTGGGGTGGATCTATGGTATTTGGGGTTTTCTTCTGTTTTTTTCTTTCTGGGGGAGTGATCCAATTCATTTTTGGGGTGTTTTTGACGTGTTTTGGGGTCTCCGTTGGGTTTTGTTGGGTTCTTGTTGGTCATCATGTTGGAAAAGTGTAAATTGCGGGTTTTGGAGAACATCAGGTAGGTTTAGTGTCGTTTTTTGGGTGGATCTATGTTTTTTGGGGATTTTCTTCCAGTTTTGGGGGTGATTCCGTTCTTGTTTGGGGTGTTTTTGACTTGTTTTGGGGTCTCCGTTGGGTTTTAGTTGGATTCTTGTTGGTCGTTAAGGTAAATGGGAATGGATTGTGGGTTTTGAAGAAGATCAGGTGAGTTTAGGGTGGTTTTGCGGGGAAATGCATAGTTTTTGTTGTTTTTTCTTCTGATCCAGTTCTTTTTTGGGGTGTTTTTGACGTGTTTTGGGGTTTCCGTTGGGTTTCGTTGAGTTCCTAATGGGTTTTATGGTGGTTGGGAGTGGACATTTGGATTTGGAGAACATCAGGTACGTTTAGAGTGGTTTTGGGATTGGATCCGTGCTTTTTGGGGATTTTGTTCCAGTTTTGGGGGTGATTCCGTTCTTGTTTGTGGTGTTTTTGATGTGTTTTGGGGTCTCCGTTGGGTTTCGTTGGGTTTTCCGTGGTCATGGTGGTGGAAAAGTGTAAATTGTGGGTTTTGGAGAACATCAGGTAGGTTTATGAGAACTTTTGGGGCAGATTCATGGTTTTTAGGGTTTTCTTCTGTTTTTTTCTAGTGATCCAGTTGTTTTTCGGCGAGTTTTTGACGTGTTTTGGGGTCTCCATTGGGTTTCATTGGGTTTTCCGTGGTCATCATGGTGGAATAGTGTAAATTGTTGGTTTTGGAGAACATCAGGTAGGTTTAGGTTGGTTTTGGGATTGGATCTCTGTTTTTGGGGGATTTTCTTTCGTTTTTGGAGGTGATCCCGTTCTTTTTTGGGGTGTTTTTGATGTGTTTTGGGTTCTCCGTTGGGTTTCGTTGTGTTTTCCGTGGTCATCATGGTGGAAAAATGTAAATTGTGGGTTTTGGAGAACATCAGGTAGGTTTAGTGTCGTTTTGGGGTGGATCTATGATTTTGGGGGATTTTGTTCCATTTATCGGGTGATCCGGTTTTTTTTAGCGTGTTTTTGACGTGTTTTGGGTTCTCCGTTGGGTTTCGTTGGGTTTTCCGTTGGCATCATGGTGGAAAAGGGTAAATTGTGGGTTTTGGAGAACATCAGGTAGGTTTAGGGGGACTTTTGGGGTGGATTCATGGTATTTGTTTTTTTTTTCTGTTTTTTTTTTTTTTTGGGGTGATCCCGTTCTTTTTTGGGGTGTTTTTGATGTGTTTTTGGGTCTCCGTTAGGTTTTGTTTGGTTCTTGTTGGTCATCATGGTGGAAAAGTGTACATTGTGGGTTTTGGAGAATATCAGGTGAGTTTAAGTTTTTCTGGGTGGTGAATCTATGGTTTTGGGGGAATTCTTCTGTTTTTTTAGCGTTTTCTTCTTTTTTTGGGGTGGTCCCGTTCTTTTTTGGGGTGGTTTGGACATATTTTGGGGTCTCCGTTGGTTTTTGTTGGGTTCTTGTTGTTCATCATGGTGAAAACGGGTAAATTGTGGGTATTGGAGAACATCAGGTAGGTTTAGGGGGACTTTTGGGGTGGATCAACGGCTTTTAGGGTTTTCTTTCGGTTTTGGGGGTGATCCCGCTTTTTTTTTGTGGTGTTTTTGACGTGTTTTGGGGTTTCCGTTGCGTTTTGTTGATTTCCTAATGTGTTTTAAGTTTGCTGGGAGTGGACATTGGGATTTGGAGAACATCAGGTAGGTTTAGTGTGTTTTTGGGGTGGATCTATGGTATTTGGGGTTTTCTTCTGTTTTTTTCTTTCTGGGGGAGTGATCCAATTCATTTTTGGGGTGTTTTTGACGTGTTTTGGGGTCTCCGTTGGGTTTTGTTGGGTTCTTGTTGGTCATCATGTTGGAAAAGTGTAAATTGCGGGTTTTGGAGAACATCAGGTAGGTTTAGTGTCGTTTTTTGGGTGGATCTATGTTTTTTGGGGATTTTCTTCCAGTTTTGGGGGTGATTCCGTTCTTGTTTGGGGTGTTTTTGACTTGTTTTGGGGTCTCCGTTGGGTTTTAGTTGGATTCTTGTTGGTCGTTAAGGTAAATGGGAATGGATTGTGGGTTTTGAAGAAGATCAGGTGAGTTTAGGGTGGTTTTGCGGGGAAATTCATAGTTTTTGTTTTTCTTCTGATCCAGTTCTTTTTTGGGGTGTTTTTGACGTGTTTTGGGGTTTCCGTTGGGTTTCGTTGAGTTCCTAATGGGTTTTATGGTGGTTGGGAGTGGACATTTGGATTTGGAGAACATCAGGTACGTTTAGAGTGGTTTTGGGATTGGATCCGTGCTTTTTGGGGATTTTGTTCCAGTTTTGGGGGTGATTCCGTTCTTGTTTGTGGTGTTTTTGATGTGTTTTGGGGTCTCCGTTGGGTTTCGTTGGGTTTTCCGTGGTCATGGTGGTGGAAAAGTGTAAATTGTGGGTTTTGGAGAACATCAGGTAGGTTTATGAGAACTTTTGGGGCAGATTCATGGTTTTTAGGGTTTTCTTCTGTTTTTTTCTAGTGATCCAGTTGTTTTTCGGCGAGTTTTTGACGTGTTTTGGGGTCTCCATTGGGTTTCATTGGGTTTTCCGTGGTCATCATGGTGGAATAGTGTAAATTGTTGGTTTTGGAGAACATCAGGTAGGTTTAGGGCGGTTTTGGGATTGGATCTCTGTTTTTGGGGGATTTTCTTTCGTTTTTGGAGGTGATCCCGTTCTTTTTTGGGGTGTTTTTGATGTGTTTTGGGTTCTCCGTTGGGTTTCGTTGTGTTTTCCGTGGTCATCATGGTGGAAAAATGTAAATTGTGGGTTTTGGAGAACATCAGGTAGGTTTAGTGTCGTTTTGGGGTGGATCTATGATTTTGGGGGATTTTGTTCCATTTATGGGGTGATCCGGTTTTTTTTAGCGTGTTTTTGACGTGTTTTGGGTTCTCCGTTGGGTTTCGTTGGGTTTTCCGTTGGCATCATGGTGGAAAAGGGTAAATTGTGGGTTTTGGAGAACATCAGGTAGGTTTAGGGGGACTTTTGGGGTGGATTCATGGTATTTGTTTTTTTTTTCTGTTTTTTTTTTTTTTGGGGTGATCCCGTTCTTTTTTGGGGTGTTTTTGATGTGTTTTTGGGTCTCCGTTAGGTTTTGTTTGGTTCTTGTTGGTCATCATGGTGGAAAAGTGTACATTGTGGGTTTTGGAGAATATCAGGTGAGTTTAAGTTTTTCTGGGTGGTGAATCTATGGTTTTGGGGGAATTCTTCTGTTTTTTTAGAGTTTTCTTCTTTTTTTGGGGTGGTCCCGTTCTTTTTTGGGGTGGTTTGGACATATTTTGGGGTCTCCGTTGGTTTTTGTTGGGTTCTTGTTGTTCATCATGGTGAAAACGGGTAAATTGTGGGTATTGGAGAACATCAGGTAGGTTTAGGGGGACTTTTGGGGTGGATCAACGGCTTTTAGGGTTTTCTTTCGGTTTTGGGGGTGATCCCGCTTTTTTTTTGTGGTGTTTTTGACGTGTTTTGGGGTTTCCGTTGCGTTTTGTTGATTTCGTAATGTGTTTTAAGTTTGCTGGGAGTGGACATTGGGATTTGGAGAACATCAGGTAGGTTTAGTGTGTTTTTGGGGTGGATCTATGGTATTTGGGGTTTTCTTCTGTTTTTTTCTTTCTGGGGGAGTGATCCAATTCATTTTTGGGGTGTTTTTGACGTGTTTTGGGGTCTCCGTTGGGTTTTGTTGGGTTCTTGTTGGTCATCATGTTGGAAAAGTGTAAATTGCGGGTTTTGGAGAACATCAGGTAGGTTTAGTGTCGTTTTTTGGGTGGATCTATGTTTTTTGGGGATTTTCTTCCAGTTTTGGGGGTGATTCCGTTCTTGTTTGGGGTGTTTTTGACTTGTTTTGGGGTCTCCGTTGGGTTTTAGTTGGATTCTTGTTGGTCGTTAAGGTAAATGGGAATGGATTGTGGGTTTTGAAGAAGATCAGGTGAGTTTAGGGTGGTTTTGCGGGGAAATTCATAGTTTTTGTTTTTCTTCTGATCCAGTTCTTTTTTGGGGTGTTTTTGACGTGTTTTGGGGTTTCCGTTGGGTTTCGTTGAGTTCCTAATGGGTTTTATGGTGGTTGGGAGTGGACATTTGGATTTGGAGAACATCAGGTACGTTTAGAGTGGTTTTGGGATTGGATCCGTGCTTTTTGGGGATTTTGTTCCAGTTTTGGGGGTGATTCCGTTCTTGTTTGTGGTGTTTTTGATGTGTTTTGGGGTCTCCGTTGGGTTTCGTTGGGTTTTCCGTGGTCATGGTGGTGGAAAAGTGTAAATTGTGGGTTTTGGAGAACATCAGGTAGGTTTATGAGAACTTTTGGGGCAGATTCATGGTTTTTAGGGTTTTCTTCTGTTTTTTTCTAGTGATCCAGTTGTTTTTCGGCGAGTTTTTGACGTGTTTTGGGGTCTCCATTGGGTTTCATTGGGTTTTCCGTGGTCATGGTGGTGGAAAAGTGTAAATTGTGGGTTTTGGAGAACATCAGGTAGATTTAGGGTGTTTTTGGGGTGGATCTATGTTTTTGGGGGATTTTCTTCCAGTTTTGGGGGTGATTCCGTTCTTGTTTGGGGTGTTTTTGACGTGTTTTGTGGTCTCTGTTTTGTTTCGTTGTGTTTTCCTTGTTCATTTTGGTGGAAAAGGCTGAATAGTGGGTTTTGGAGAACATCAGGTAGGTTTAGGGCGGTTTTGGGATTTGATCCGTGCTTTTTGGGGATTTTGTTCCAGTTTTGGGGGTGATTCCGTTCTTGTTTGTGGTGTTTTTGATGTGTTTTGGGTTCTCCGTTGGGTTTCGTTGTGTGTTCCGTGGTCATGGTGGTGGAAAAGTGTAAATTGTGGGTTTTGGAGAACATCAGGTAGGTTTAGGGGGACTTTTGGGGTGGATTCATGGTATTTGTTTTTTTTTTCTGTTTTTTTTTTGGTGTGATCCCGTTCTTTTTTGGGGTGTTTTTGATGTGTTTTTGGGTCTCCGTTAGGTTTTGTTTGGTTCTTGTTGGTCATCATGGTGGAAAAGTGTACATTGTGGGTTTTGGAGAATATCAGGTGAGTTTAAGTTTTTCTGGGTGGTGAATCTATGGTTTTGGGGGAATTCTTCTGTTTTTTTAGCGTTTTCTTCTGTTTTTGGGGTGGTCCCGTTCTTTTTTGGGGTGGTTTGGACATATTTTGGGGTCTCCGTTGGTTTTTGTTGGGTTCTTGTTGTTCATCATGGTGAAAACGGGTAAATTGTGGGTATTGGAGAACATCAGGTAGGTTTAGGGGGACTTTTGGGGTGGATCAACGGCTTTTAGGGTTTTCTTTCGGTTTTGGGGGTGATCCCGCTTTTTTTTTGTGGTGTTTTTGACGTGTTTTGGGGTTTCCGTTGCGTTTTGTTGATTTCCTAATGTGTTTTAAGTTTGCTGGGAGTGGACATTGGGATTTGGAGAACATCAGGTAGGTTTAGTGTGTTTTTGGGGTGGATCTATGGTATTTGGGGTTTTCTTCTGTTTTTTTCTTTCTGGGGGAGTGATCCAATTCATTTTTGGGGTGTTTTTGACGTGTTTTGGGGTCTCCGTTGGGTTTTGTTGGGTTCTTGTTGGTCATCATGTTGGAAAAGTGTAAATTGCGGGTTTTGGAGAACATCAGGTAGGTTTAGTGTCGTTTTTTGGGTGGATCTATGTTTTTTGGGGATTTTCTTCCAGTTTTGGGGGTGATTCCGTTCTTGTTTGGGGTGTTTTTGACTTGTTTTGGGGTCTCCGTTGGGTTTTAGTTGGATTCTTGTTGGTCGTTAAGGTAAATGGGAATGGATTGTGGGTTTTGAAGAAGATCAGGTGAGTTTAGGGTGGTTTTGCGGGGAAATTCATAGTTTTTGTTTTTCTTCTGATCCAGTTCTTTTTTGGGGTGTTTTTGACGTGTTTTGGGGTTTCCGTTGGGTTTCGTTGAGTTCCTAATGGGTTTTATGGTGGTTGGGAGTGGACATTTGGATTTGGAGAACATCAGGTACGTTTAGAGTGGTTTTGGGATTGGATCCGTGCTTTTTGGGGATTTTGTTCCAGTTTTGGGGGTGATTCCGTTCTTGTTTGTGGTGTTTTTGATGTGTTTTGGGGTCTCCGTTGGGTTTCGTTGGGTTTTCCGTGGTCATGGTGGTGGAAAAGTGTAAATTGTGGGTTTTGGAGAACATCAGGTAGGTTTATGAGAACTTTTGGGGCAGATTCATGGTTTTTAGGGTTTTCTTCTGTTTTTTTCTAGTGATCCAGTTGTTTTTCGGCGAGTTTTTGACGTGTTTTGGGGTCTCCATTGGGTTTCATTGGGTTTTCCGTGGTCATCATGGTGGAATAGTGTAAATTGTTGGTTTTGGAGAACATCAGGTAGGTTTAGGGCGGTTTTGGGATTGGATCTCTGTTTTTGGGGGATTTTCTTTCGTTTTTGGAGGTGATCCCGTTCTTTTTTGGGGTGTTTTTGATGTGTTTTGGGTTCTCCGTTGGGTTTCGTTGTGTTTTCCGTGGTCATCATGGTGGAAAAATGTAAATTGTTGGTTTTGGAGAACATCAGGTAGGTTTAGTGTCGTTTTGGGGTGGATCTATGATTTTGGGGGATTTTGTTCCATTTATGGGGTGATCCGGTTTTTTTTAGCGTGTTTTTGACGTGTTTTGGGTTCTCCGTTGGGTTTCGTTGGGTTTTCCGTTGGCATCATGGTGGAAAAGGGTAAATTGTGGGTTTTGGAGAACATCAGGTAGGTTTAGGGGGACTTTTGGGGTGGATTCATGGTATTTGTTTTTTTTTTCTGTTTTTTTTTTTTTTGGGGTGATCCCGTTCTTTTTTGGGGTGTTTTTGATGTGTTTTTGGGTCTCCGTTAGGTTTTGTTTGGTTCTTGTTGGTCATCATGGTGGAAAAGTGTACATTGTGGGTTTTGGAGAATATCAGGTGAGTTTAAGTTTTTCTGGGTGGTGAATCTATGGTTTTGGGGGAATTCTTCTGTTTTTTTAGAGTTTTCTTCTTTTTTTGGGGTGGTCCCGTTCTTTTTTGGGGTGGTTTGGACATATTTTGGGGTCTCCGTTGGTTTTTGTTGGGTTCTTGTTGTTCATCATGGTGAAAACGGGTAAATTGTGGGTATTGGAGAACATCAGGTAGGTTTAGGGGGACTTTTGGGGTGGATCAACGGCTTTTAGGGTTTTCTTTCGGTTTTGGGGGTGATCCCGCTTTTTTTTTGTGGTGTTTTTGACGTGTTTTGGGGTTTCCGTTGCGTTTTGTTGATTTCGTAATGTGTTTTAAGTTTGCTGGGAGTGGACATTGGGATTTGGAGAACATCAGGTAGGTTTAGTGTGTTTTTGGGGTGGATCTATGGTATTTGGGGTTTTCTTCTGTTTTTTTCTTTCTGGGGGAGTGATCCAATTCATTTTTGGGGTGTTTTTGACGTGTTTTGGGGTCTCCGTTGGGTTTTGTTGGGTTCTTGTTGGTCATCATGTTGGAAAAGTGTAAATTGCGGGTTTTGGAGAACATCAGGTAGGTTTAGTGTCGTTTTTTGGGTGGATCTATGTTTTTTGGGGATTTTCTTCCAGTTTTGGGGGTGATTCCGTTCTTGTTTGGGGTGTTTTTGACTTGTTTTGGGGTCTCCGTTGGGTTTTAGTTGGATTCTTGTTGGTCGTTAAGGTAAATGGGAATGGATTGTGGGTTTTGAAGAAGATCAGGTGAGTTTAGGGTGGTTTTGCGGGGAAATTCATAGTTTTTGTTTTTCTTCTGATCCAGTTCTTTTTTGGGGTGTTTTTGACGTGTTTTGGGGTTTCCGTTGGGTTTCGTTGAGTTCCTAATGGGTTTTATGGTGGTTGGGAGTGGACATTTGGATTTGGAGAACATCAGGTACGTTTAGAGTGGTTTTGGGATTGGATCCGTGCTTTTTGGGGATTTTGTTCCAGTTTTGGGGGTGATTCCGTTCTTGTTTGTGGTGTTTTTGATGTGTTTTGGGGTCTCCGTTGGGTTTCGTTGGGTTTTCCGTGGTCATGGTGGTGGAAAAGTGTAAATTGTGGGTTTTGGAGAACATCAGGTAGGTTTATGAGAACTTTTGGGGCAGATTCATGGTTTTTAGGGTTTTCTTCTGTTTTTTTCTAGTGATCCAGTTGTTTTTCGGCGAGTTTTTGACGTGTTTTGGGGTCTCCATTGGGTTTCATTGGGTTTTCCGTGGTCATGGTGGTGGAAAAGTGTAAATTGTGGGTTTTGGAGAACATCAGGTAGATTTAGGGTGTTTTTGGGGTGGATCTATGTTTTTGGGGGATTTTCTTCCAGTTTTGGGGGTGATTCCGTTCTTGTTTGGGGTGTTTTTGACGTGTTTTGTGGTCTCTGTTTTGTTTCGTTGTGTTTTCCTTGTTCATTTTGGTGGAAAAGGCTGAATAGTGGGTTTTGGAGAACATCAGGTACGTTTAGGGCGGTTTTGGGATTTGATCCGTGCTTTTTGGGGATTTTGTTCCAGTTTTGGGGGTGATTCCGTTCTTGTTTGTGGTGTTTTTGATGTGTTTTGGGTTCTCCGTTGGGTTTCGTTGGGTGTTCCGTGGTCATGGTGGTGGAAAAGTGTAAATTGTGGGTTTTGGAGAACATCAGGTAGGTTTAGGGGGACTTTTGGGGTGGATTCATGGTATTTGTTTTTTTTTTCTGTTTTTTTTTTGGTGTGATCCCGTTCTTTTTTGGGGTGTTTTTGATGTGTTTTTGGGTCTCCGTTAGGTTTTGTTTGGTTCTTGTTGGTCATCATGGTGGAAAAGTGTACATTGTGGGTTTTGGAGAATATCAGGTGAGTTTAAGTTTTTCTGGGTGGTGAATCTATGGTTTTGGGGGAATTCTTCTGTTTTTTTAGCGTTTTCTTCTTTTTTTGGGGTGGTCCCGTTCTTTTTTGGGGTGGTTTGGACATATTTTGGGGTCTCCGTTGGTTTTTGTTGGGTTCTTGTTGTTCATCATGGTGAAAACGGGTAAATTGTGGGTATTGGAGAACATCAGGTAGGTTTAGGGGGACTTTTGGGGTGGATCAACGGCTTTTAGGGTTTTCTTTCGGTTTTGGGGGTGATCCCGCTTTTTTTTTGTGGTGTTTTTGACGTGTTTTGGGGTTTCCGTTGCGTTTTGTTGATTTCCTAATGTGTTTTAAGTTTGCTGGGAGTGGACATTGGGATTTGGAGAACATCAGGTAGGTTTAGTGTGTTTTTGGGGTGGATCTATGGTATTTGGGGTTTTCTTCTGTTTTTTTCTTTCTGGGGGAGTGATCCAATTCATTTTTGGGGTGTTTTTGACGTGTTTTGGGGTCTCCGTTGGGTTTTGTTGGGTTCTTGTTGGTCATCATGTTGGAAAAGTGTAAATTGCGGGTTTTGGAGAACATCAGGTAGGTTTAGTGTCGTTTTTTGGGTGGATCTATGTTTTTTGGGGATTTTCTTCCAGTTTTGGGGGTGATTCCGTTCTTGTTTGGGGTGTTTTTGACTTGTTTTGGGGTCTCCGTTGGGTTTTAGTTGGATTCTTGTTGGTCGTTAAGGTAAATGGGAATGGATTGTGGGTTTTGAAGAAGATCAGGTGAGTTTAGGGTGGTTTTGCGGGGAAATTCATAGTTTTTGTTTTTCTTCTGATCCAGTTCTTTTTTGGGGTGTTTTTGACGTGTTTTGGGGTTTCCGTTGGGTTTCGTTGAGTTCCTAATGGGTTTTATGGTGGTTGGGAGTGGACATTTGGATTTGGAGAACATCAGGTACGTTTAGAGTGGTTTTGGGATTGGATCCGTGCTTTTTGGGGATTTTGTTCCAGTTTTGGGGGTGATTCCGTTCTTGTTTGTGGTGTTTTTGATGTGTTTTGGGGTCTCCGTTGGGTTTCGTTGGGTTTTCCGTGGTCATGGTGGTGGAAAAGTGTAAATTGTGGGTTTTGGAGAACATCAGGTAGGTTTATGAGAACTTTTGGGGCAGATTCATGGTTTTTAGGGTTTTCTTCTGTTTTTTTCTAGTGATCCAGTTGTTTTTCGGCGAGTTTTTGACGTGTTTTGGGGTCTCCATTGGGTTTCATTGGGTTTTCCGTGGTCATCATGGTGGAATAGTGTAAATTGTTGGTTTTGGAGAACATCAGGTAGGTTTAGGGCGGTTTTGGGATTGTATCTCTGTTTTTGGGGGATTTTCTTTCGTTTTTGGAGGTGATCCCGTTCTTTTTTGGGGTGTTTTTGATGTGTTTTGGGTTCTCCGTTGGGTTTCGTTGTGTTTTCCGTGGTCATCATGGTGGAAAAATGTAAATTGTGGGTTTTGGAGAACATCAGGTAGGTTTAGTGTCGTTTTGGGGTGGATCTATGATTTTGGGGGATTTTGTTCCATTTATCGGGTGATCCGGTTTTTTTTAGCGTGTTTTTGACGTGTTTTGGGTTCTCCGTTGGGTTTCGTTGGGTTTTCCGTTGGCATCATGGTGGAAAAGGGTAAATTGTGGGTTTTGGAGAACATCAGGTAGGTTTAGGGGGACTTTTGGGGTGGATTCATGGTATTTGTTTTTTTTTTCTGTTTTTTTTTTTTTTGGGGTGATCCCGTTCTTTTTTGGGGTGTTTTTGATGTGTTTTTGGGTCTCCGTTAGGTTTTGTTTGGTTCTTGTTGGTCATCATGGTGGAAAAGTGTACATTGTGGGTTTTGGAGAATATCAGGTGAGTTTAAGTTTTTCTGGGTGGTGAATCTATGGTTTTGGGGGAATTCTTCTGTTTTTTTAGAGTTTTCTTCTTTTTTTGGGGTGGTCCCGTTCTTTTTTGGGGTGGTTTGGACATATTTTGGGGTCTCCGTTGGTTTTTGTTGGGTTCTTGTTGTTCATCATGGTGAAAACGGGTAAATTGTGGGTATTGGAGAACATCAGGTAGGTTTAGGGGGACTTTTGGGGTGGATCAACGGCTTTTAGGGTTTTCTTTCGGTTTTGGGGGTGATCCCGCTTTTTTTTTGTGGTGTTTTTGACGTGTTTTGGGGTTTCCGTTGCGTTTTGTTGATTTCCTAATGTGTTTTAAGTTTGCTGGGAGTGGACATTGGGATTTGGAGAACATCAGGTAGGTTTAGTGTGTTTTTGGGGTGGATCTATGGTATTTGGGGTTTTCTTCTGTTTTTTTCTTTCTGGGGGAGTGATCCAATTCATTTTTGGGGTGTTTTTGACGTGTTTTGGGGTCTCCGTTGGGTTTTGTTGGGTTCTTGTTGGTCATCATGTTGGAAAAGTGTAAATTGCGGGTTTTGGAGAACATCAGGTAGGTTTAGTGTCGTTTTTTGGGTGGATCTATGTTTTTTGGGGATTTTCTTCCAGTTTTGGGGGTGATTCCGTTCTTGTTTGGGGTGTTTTTGACTTGTTTTGGGGTCTCCGTTGGGTTTTAGTTGGATTCTTGTTGGTCGTTAAGGTAAATGGGAATGGATTGTGGGTTTTGAAGAAGATCAGGTGAGTTTAGGGTGGTTTTGCGGGGAAATTCATAGTTTTTGTTTTTCTTCTGATCCAGTTCTTTTTTGGGGTGTTTTTGACGTGTTTTGGGGTTTCCGTTGGGTTTCGTTGAGTTCCTAATGGGTTTTATGGTGGTTGGGAGTGGACATTTGGATTTGGAGAACATCAGGTACGTTTAGAGTGGTTTTGGGATTGGATCCGTGCTTTTTGGGGATTTTGTTCCAGTTTTGGGGGTGATTCCGTTCTTGTTTGTGGTGTTTTTGATGTGTTTTGGGGTCTCCGTTGGGTTTCGTTGGGTTTTCCGTGGTCATGGTGGTGGAAAAGTGTAAATTGTGGGTTTTGGAGAACATCAGGTAGGTTTATGAGAACTTTTGGGGCAGATTCATGGTTTTTAGGGTTTTCTTCTGTTTTTTTCTAGTGATCCAGTTGTTTTTCGGCGAGTTTTTGACGTGTTTTGGGGTCTCCATTGGGTTTCATTGGGTTTTCCGTGGTCATCATGGTGGAATAGTGTAAATTGTTGGTTTTGGAGAACATCAGGTAGGTTTAGGGCGGTTTTGGGATTGGATCTCTGTTTTTGGGGGATTTTCTTTCGTTTTTGGAGGTGATCCCGTTCTTTTTTGGGGTGTTTTTGATGTGTTTTGGGTTCTCCGTTGGGTTTCGTTGTGTTTTCCGTGGTCATCATGGTGGAAAAATGTAAATTGTGGGTTTTGGAGAACATCAGGTAGGTTTAGTGTCGTTTTGGGGTGGATCTATGATTTTGGGGGATTTTGTTCCATTTATCGGGTGATCCGGTTTTTTTTAGCGTGTTTTTGACGTGTTTTGGGTTCTCCGTTGGGTTTCGTTGGGTTTTCCGTTGGCATCATGGTGGAAAAGGGTAAATTGTGGGTTTTGGAGAACATCAGGTAGGTTTAGGGGGACTTTTGGGGTGGATTCATGGTATTTGTTTTTTTTTTCTGTTTTTTTTTTTTTTGGGGTGATCCCGTTCTTTTTTGGGGTGTTTTTGATGTGTTTTTGGGTCTCCGTTAGGTTTTGTTTGGTTCTTGTTGGTCATCATGGTGGAAAAGTGTACATTGTGGGTTTTGGAGAATATCAGGTGAGTTTAAGTTTTTCTGGGTGGTGAATCTATGGTTTTGGGGGAATTCTTCTGTTTTTTTAGCGTTTTCTTCTTTTTTTGGGGTGGTCCCGTTCTTTTTTGGGGTGGTTTGGACATATTTTGGGGTCTCCGTTGGTTTTTGTTGGGTTCTTGTTGTTCATCATGGTGAAAACGGGTAAATTGTGGGTATTGGAGAACATCAGGTAGGTTTAGGGGGACTTTTGGGGTGGATCAACGGCTTTTAGGGTTTTCTTTCGGTTTTGGGGGTGATCCCGCTTTTTTTTTGTGGTGTTTTTGACGTGTTTTGGGGTTTCCGTTGCGTTTTGTTGATTTCCTAATGTGTTTTAAGTTTGCTGGGAGTGGACATTGGGATTTGGAGAACATCAGGTAGGTTTAGTGTGTTTTTGGGGTGGATCTATGGTATTTGGGGTTTTCTTCTGTTTTTTTCTTTCTGGGGGAGTGATCCAATTCATTTTTGGGGTGTTTTTGACGTGTTTTGGGGTCTCCGTTGGGTTTTGTTGGGTTCTTGTTGGTCATCATGTTGGAAAAGTGTAAATTGCGGGTTTTGGAGAACATCAGGTAGGTTTAGTGTCGTTTTTTGGGTGGATCTATGTTTTTTGGGGATTTTCTTCCAGTTTTGGGGGTGATTCCGTTCTTGTTTGGGGTGTTTTTGACTTGTTTTGGGGTCTCCGTTGGGTTTTAGTTGGATTCTTGTTGGTCGTTAAGGTAAATGGGAATGGATTGTGGGTTTTGAAGAAGATCAGGTGAGTTTAGGGTGGTTTTGCGGGGAAATTCATAGTTTTTGTTTTTCTTCTGATCCAGTTCTTTTTTGGGGTGTTTTTGACGTGTTTTGGGGTTTCCGTTGGGTTTCGTTGAGTTCCTAATGGGTTTTATGGTGGTTGGGAGTGGACATTTGGATTTGGAGAACATCAGGTACGTTTAGAGTGGTTTTGGGATTGGATCCGTGCTTTTTGGGGATTTTGTTCCAGTTTTGGGGGTGATTCCGTTCTTGTTTGTGGTGTTTTTGATGTGTTTTGGGGTCTCCGTTGGGTTTCGTTGGGTTTTCCGTGGTCATGGTGGTGGAAAAGTGTAAATTGTGGGTTTTGGAGAACATCAGGTAGGTTTATGAGAACTTTTGGGGCAGATTCATGGTTTTTAGGGTTTTCTTCTGTTTTTTTCTAGTGATCCAGTTGTTTTTCGGCGAGTTTTTGACGTGTTTTGGGGTCTCCATTGGGTTTCATTGGGTTTTCCGTGGTCATCATGGTGGAATAGTGTAAATTGTTGGTTTTGGAGAACATCAGGTAGGTTTAGGGCGGTTTTGGGATTGGATCTCTGTTTTTGGGGGATTTTCTTTCGTTTTTGGAGGTGATCCCGTTCTTTTTTGGGGTGTTTTTGATGTGTTTTGGGTTCTCCGTTGGGTTTCGTTGTGTTTTCCGTGGTCATCATGGTGGAAAAATGTAAATTGTGGGTTTTGGAGAACATCAGGTAGGTTTAGTGTCGTTTTGGGGTGGATCTATGATTTTGGGGGATTTTGTTCCATTTATGGGGTGATCCGGTTTTTTTTAGCGTGTTTTTGACGTGTTTTGGGTTCTCCGTTGGGTTTCGTTGGGTTTTCCGTTGGCATCATGGTGGAAAAGGGTAAATTGTGGGTTTTGGAGAACATCAGGTAGGTTTAGGGGGACTTTTGGGGTGGATTCATGGTATTTGTTTTTTTTTTCTGTTTTTTTTTTTTTTTGGGGTGATCCCGTTCTTTTTTGGGGTGTTTTTGATGTGTTTTTGGGTCTCCGTTAGGTTTTGTTTGGTTCTTGTTGGTCATCATGGTGGAAAAGTGTACATTGTGGGTTTTGGAGAATATCAGGTGAGTTTAAGTTTTTCTGGGTGGTGAATCTATGGTTTTGGGGGAATTCTTCTGTTTTTTTAGCGTTTTCTTCTTTTTTTGGGGTGGTCCCGTTCTTTTTTGGGGTGGTTTGGACATATTTTGGGGTCTCCGTTGGTTTTTGTTGGGTTCTTGTTGTTCATCATGGTGAAAACGGGTAAATTGTGGGTATTGGAGAACATCAGGTAGGTTTAGGGGGACTTTTGGGGTGGATCAACGGCTTTTAGGGTTTTCTTTCGGTTTTGGGGGTGATCCCGCTTTTTTTTTGTGGTGTTTTTGACGTGTTTTGGGGTTTCCGTTGCGTTTTGTTGATTTCGTAATGTGTTTTAAGTTTGCTGGGAGTGGACATTGGGATTTGGAGAACATCAGGTAGGTTTAGTGTGTTTTTGGGGTGGATCTATGGTATTTGGGGTTTTCTTCTGTTTTTTTCTTTCTGGGGGAGTGATCCAATTCATTTTTGGGGTGTTTTTGACGTGTTTTGGGGTCTCCGTTGGGTTTTGTTGGGTTCTTGTTGGTCATCATGTTGGAAAAGTGTAAATTGCGGGTTTTGGAGAACATCAGGTAGGTTTAGTGTCGTTTTTTGGGTGGATCTATGTTTTTTGGGGATTTTCTTCCAGTTTTGGGGGTGATTCCGTTCTTGTTTGGGGTGTTTTTGACTTGTTTTGGGGTCTCCGTTGGGTTTTAGTTGGATTCTTGTTGGTCGTTAAGGTAAATGGGAATGGATTGTGGGTTTTGAAGAAGATCAGGTGAGTTTAGGGTTGTTTTGCGGGGAAATTCATAGTTTTTGTTTTTCTTCTGATCCAGTTCTTTTTTGGGGTGTTTTTGACGTGTTTTGGGGTTTCCGTTGGGTTTCGTTGAGTTCCTAATGGGTTTTATGGTGGTTGGGAGTGGACATTTGGATTTGGAGAACATCAGGTACGTTTAGAGTGGTTTTGGGATTGGATCCGTGCTTTTTGGGGATTTTGTTCCAGTTTTGGGGGTGATTCCGTTCTTGTTTGTGGTGTTTTTGATGTGTTTTGGGGTCTCCGTTGGGTTTCGTTGGGTTTTCCGTGGTCATGGTGGTGGAAAAGTGTAAATTGTGGGTTTTGGAGAACATCAGGTAGGTTTATGAGAACTTTTGGGGCAGATTCATGGTTTTTAGGGTTTTCTTCTGTTTTTTTCTAGTGATCCAGTTGTTTTTCGGCGAGTTTTTGACGTGTTTTGGGGTCTCCATTGGGTTTCATTGGGTTTTCCGTGGTCATCATGGTGGAATAGTGTAAATTGTTGGTTTTGGAGAACATCAGGTAGGTTTAGGTTGGTTTTGGGATTGGATCTCTGTTTTTGGGGGATTTTCTTTCGTTTTTGGAGGTGATCCCGTTCTTTTTTGGGGTGTTTTTGATGTGTTTTGGGTTCTCCGTTGGGTTTCGTTGTGTTTTCCGTGGTCATCATGGTGGAAAAATGTAAATTGTGGGTTTTGGAGAACATCAGGTAGGTTTAGTGTCGTTTTGGGGTGGATCTATGATTTTGGGGGATTTTGTTCCATTTATGGGGTGATCCGGTTTTTTTTAGCGTGTTTTTGACGTGTTTTGGGTTCTCCGTTGGGTTTCGTTGGGTTTTCCGTTGGCATCATGGTGGAAAAGTGTACATTGTGGGTTTTGGAGAATATCAGGTGAGTTTAAGTTTTTCTGGGTGGTGAATCTATGGTTTTGGGGGAATTCTTCTGTTTTTTTAGCGTTTTCTTCTTTTTTTGGGGTGGTCCCGTTCTTTTTTGGGGTGGTTTGGACATATTTTGGGGTCTCCGTTGGTTTTTGTTGGGTTCTTGTTGTTCATCATGGTGAAAACGGGTAAATTGTGGGTATTGGAGAACATCAGGTAGGTTTAGGGGGACTTTTGGGGTGGATCAACGGCTTTTAGGGTTTTCTTTCGGTTTTGGGGGTGATCCCGCTTTTTTTTTGTGGTGTTTTTGACGTGTTTTGGGGTTTCCGTTGCGTTTTGTTGATTTCCTAATGTGTTTTAAGTTTGCTGGGAGTGGACATTGGGATTTGGAGAACATCAGGTAGGTTTAGTGTGTTTTTGGGGTGGATCTATGGTATTTGGGGTTTTCTTCTGTTTTTTTCTTTCTGGGGGAGTGATCCAATTCATTTTTGGGGTGTTTTTGACGTGTTTTGGGGTCTCCGTTGGTTTTTGTTGGGTTCTTGTTGTTCATCATGGTGAAAACGGGTAAATTGTGGGTATTGGAGAACATCAGGTAGGTTTAGGGGGACTTTTGGGGTGGATCAAGGGCTTTTAGGGTTTTCTTTCGGTTTTGGGGGTGATCCCGCTTTTTTTTTTTGTGGTGTTTTTGACGTGTTTTGGGGTTTCCGTTGCGTTTTGTTGATTTCCTAATGTGTTTTAAGTTTGCTGGGAGTGGACATTGGGATTTGGAGAACATCAGGTAGGTTTAGTGTGTTTTTGGGGTGGATCTATGGTATTTGGGGTTTTCTTCTGTTTTTTTCTTTCTGGGGGAGTGATCCAATTCATTTTTGGGGTGTTTTTGACGTGTTTTGGGGTCTCCGTTGGGTTTTGTTGGGTTCTTGTTGGTCATCATGTTGGAAAAGTGTAAATTGCGGGTTTTGGAGAACATCAGGTAGGTTTAGTGTCGTTTTTTGGGTGGATCTATGTTTTTTGGGGATTTTCTTCCAGTTTTGGGGGTGATTCCGTTCTTGTTTGGGGTGTTTTTGACTTGTTTTGGGGTCTCCGTTGGGTTTTAGTTGGATTCTTGTTGGTCGTTAAGGTAAATGGGAATGGATTGTGGGTTTTGAAGAAGATCAGGTGAGTTTAGGGTGGTTTTGCGGGGAAATGCATAGTTTTTGGTGTTTTTTCTTCTGATCCAGTTCTTTTTTGGGGTGTTTTTGACGTGTTTTGGGGTTTCCGTTGGGTTTCGTTGAGTTCCTAATGGGTTTTATGGTGGTTGGGAGTGGACATTTGGATTTGGAGAACATCAGGTACGTTTAGAGTGGTTTTGGGATTGGATCCGTGCTTTTTGGGGATTTTGTTCCAGTTTTGGGGGTGATTCCGTTCTTGTTTGTGGTGTTTTTGACGTGTTTTGTGGTCTCTGTTTTGTTTCGTTGTGTTTTCCTTGTTCATTTTGGTGGAAAAGTTTAAATTGTTGGTTTTGGAGAACATCAGGTAAGTTTAGGGCGGTTTTGGGATTTGATCCGTGCATTTTGGGGGATTTTCTTCCAGTTTTGGGGGTGATTCCGTTCTTGTTTGGGGTGTTTTTGACGTGTTTTGTGGTCTCTGTTTTGTTTCGTTGTGTTTTCCTTGTTCATTTTGGTGGAAAAGGCTGAATAGTGGGTTTTGGAGAACATCAGGTAGGTTTAGGGCGGTTTTGGGATTTGATCCGTGCTTTTTGGGGATTTTGTTCCAGTTTTGGGGGTGATTCCGTTCTTGTTTGTGGTGTTTTTGATGTGTTTTGCGTTCTCCGTTGGGTTTCGTTGTGTTTTCCGTTGGCATCATGGTGGAAAAGTGTAAATTGTGGGTTTTGGAGAACATCAGGTAGGTTTAGGGGGACTTTTGGGGTGGATTCATGGTATTCGTTTTTTTTTTCTGTTTTTTTTTGGGGTGATCCCATTCTTTTTTGGGGTGTTTTTGATGTGTTTTGTGGTCTCCGTTGGGTTTTGTTTGGTTCTTGTTGGTCATCATGTTGGAAAAGTGTACATTGTGGGTTTTGGAGAATATCAGGTGAGTTTAAGTTTTTCTGGGTGGTGAATCTATGGTTTTGGGGGAATTCTTCTGTTTTTTTAGCGTTTTCTTCTTTTTTTGGGGTGGTCCCGTTCTTTTTTGGGGTGGTTTGGACATATTTTGGGGTCTCCGTTGGTTTTTGTTGGGTTCTTGTTGTTCATCATGGTGAAAACGGGTAAATTGTGGGTATTGGAGAACATCAGGTAGGTTTAGGGGGACTTTTGGGGTGGATCAACGGCTTTTAGGGTTTTCTTTCGGTTTTGGGGGTGATCCCGCTTTTTTTTTGTGGTGTTTTTGACGTGTTTTGGGGTTTCCGTTGCGTTTTGTTGATTTCCTAATGTGTTTTAAGTTTGCTGGGAGTGGACATTGGGATTTGGAGAACATCAGGTAGGTTTAGTGTGTTTTTGGGGTGGATCTATGGTATTTGGGGTTTTCTTCTGTTTTTTTCTTTCTGGGGGAGTGATCCAATTCATTTTTGGGGTGTTTTTGACGTGTTTTGGGGTCTCCGTTGGGTTTTGTTGGGTTCTTGTTGGTCATCATGTTGGAAAAGTGTAAATTGCGGGTTTTGGAGAACATCAGGTAGGTTTAGTGTCGTTTTTTGGGTGGATCTATGTTTTTTGGGGATTTTCTTCCAGTTTTGGGGGTGATTCCGTTCTTGTTTGGGGTGTTTTTGACTTGTTTTGGGGTCTCCGTTGGGTTTTAGTTGGATTCTTGTTGGTCGTTAAGGTAAATGGGAATGGATTGTGGGTTTTGAAGAAGATCAGGTGAGTTTAGGGTGGTTTTGCGGGGAAATTCATAGTTTTTGTTTTTCTTCTGATCCAGTTCTTTTTTGGGGTGTTTTTGACGTGTTTTGGGGTTTCCGTTGGGTTTCGTTGAGTTCCTAATGGGTTTTATGGTGGTTGGGAGTGGACATTTGGATTTGGAGAACATCAGGTACGTTTAGAGTGGTTTTGGGATTGGATCCGTGCTTTTTGGGGATTTTGTTCCAGTTTTGGGGGTGATTCCGTTCTTGTTTGTGGTGTTTTTGATGTGTTTTGGGGTCTCCGTTGGGTTTCGTTGGGTTTTCCGTGGTCATGGTGGTGGAAAAGTGTAAATTGTGGGTTTTGGAGAACATCAGGTAGGTTTATGAGAACTTTTGGGGCAGATTCATGGTTTTTAGGGTTTTCTTCTGTTTTTTTCTAGTGATCCAGTTGTTTTTCGGCGAGTTTTTGACGTGTTTTGGGGTCTCCATTGGGTTTCATTGGGTTTTCCGTGGTCATCATGGTGGAATAGTGTAAATTGTTGGTTTTGGAGAACATCAGGTAGGTTTAGGGCGGTTTTGGGATTGGATCTCTGTTTTTGGGGGATTTTCTTTCGTTTTTGGAGGTGATCCCGTTCTTTTTTGGGGTGTTTTTGATGTGTTTTGGGTTCTCCGTTGGGTTTCGTTGTGTTTTCCGTGGTCATCATGGTGGAAAAATGTAAATTGTGGGTTTTGGAGAACATCAGGTAGGTTTAGTGTCGTTTTGGGGTGGATCTATGATTTTGGGGGATTTTGTTCCATTTATGGGGTGATCCGGTTTTTTTTAGCGTGTTTTTGACGTGTTTTGGGTTCTCCGTTGGGTTTCGTTGGGTTTTCCGTTGGCATCATGGTGGAAAAGGGTAAATTGTGGGTTTTGGAGAACATCAGGTAGGTTTAGGGGGACTTTTGGGGTGGATTCATGGTATTTGTTTTTTTTTTCTGTTTTTTATTTTTTTGGGGTGATCCCGTTCTTTTTTGGGGTGTTTTTGATGTGTTTTTGGGTCTCCGTTAGGTTTTGTTTGGTTCTTGTTGGTCATCATGGTGGAAAAGTGTACATTGTGGGTTTTGGAGAATATCAGGTGAGTTTAAGTTTTTCTGGGTGGTGAATCTATGGTTTTGGGGGAATTCTTCTGTTTTTTAGCGTTTTCTTCTTTTTTTGGGGTGGTCCCGTTCTTTTTTGGGGTGGTTTGGACATATTTTGGGGTCTCCGTTGGTTTTTGTTGGGTTCTTGTTGTTCATCATGGTGAAAACGGGTAAATTGTGGGTATTGGAGAACATCAGGTAGGTTTAGGGGGACTTTTGGGGTGGATCAACGGCTTTTAGGGTTTTCTTTCGGTTTTGGGGGTGATCCCGCTTTTTTTTTGTGGTGTTTTTGACGTGTTTTGGGGTTTCCGTTGCGTTTTGTTGATTTCGTAATGTGTTTTAAGTTTGCTGGGAGTGGACATTGGGATTTGGAGAACATCAGGTAGGTTTAGTGTGTTTTTGGGGTGGATCTATGGTATTTGGGGTTTTCTTCTGTTTTTTTCTTTCTGGGGGAGTGATCCAATTCATTTTTGGGGTGTTTTTGACGTGTTTTGGGGTCTCCGTTGGGTTTTGTTGGGTTCTTGTTGGTCATCATGTTGGAAAAGTGTAAATTGCGGGTTTTGGAGAACATCAGGTAGGTTTAGTGTCGTTTTTTGGGTGGATCTATGTTTTTTGGGGATTTTCTTCCAGTTTTGGGGGTGATTCCGTTCTTGTTTGGGGTGTTTTTGACTTGTTTTGGGGTCTCCGTTGGGTTTTAGTTGGATTCTTGTTGGTCGTTAAGGTAAATGGGAATGGATTGTGGGTTTTGAAGAAGATCAGGTGAGTTTAGGGTGGTTTTGCGGGGAAATTCATAGTTTTTGTTTTTCTTCTGATCCAGTTCTTTTTTGGGGTGTTTTTGACGTGTTTTGGGGTTTCCGTTGGGTTTCGTTGAGTTCCTAATGGGTTTTATGGTGGTTGGGAGTGGACATTTGGATTTGGAGAACATCAGGTACGTTTAGAGTGGTTTTGGGATTGGATCCGTGCTTTTTGGGGATTTTGTTCCAGTTTTGGGGGTGATTCCGTTCTTGTTTGTGGTGTTTTTGATGTGTTTTGGGTTCTCCGTTGGGTTTCGTTGGGTTTTCCGTGGTCATGGTGGTGGAAAAGTGTAAATTGTGGGTTTTGGAGAACATCAGGTAGGTTTATGAGAACTTTTGGGGCAGATTCATGGTTTTTAGGGTTTTCTTCTGTTTTTTTCTAGTGATCCAGTTGTTTTTCGGCGAGTTTTTGACGTGTTTTGGGGTCTCCATTGGGTTTCATTGGGTTTTCCGTGGTCATCATGGTGGAATAGTGTAAATTGTTGGTTTTGGAGAACATCAGGTAGGTTTAGGTTGGTTTTGGGATTGCATCTCTGTTTTTGGGGGATTTTCTTTCGTTTTTGGAGGTGATCCCGTTCTTTTTTGGGGTGTTTTTGATGTGTTTTGGGTTCTCCGTTGGGTTTCGTTGTGTTTTCCGTGGTCATCATGGTGGAAAAATGTAAATTGTGGGTTTTGGAGAACATCAGGTAGGTTTAGTGTCGTTTTGGGGTGGATCTATGATTTTGGGGGATTTTGTTCCATTTATGGGGTGATCCGGTTTTTTTTAGCGTGTTTTTGACGTGTTTTGGGTTCTCCGTTGGGTTTCGTTGGGTTTTCCGTTGGCATCATGGTGGAAAAGTGTACATTGTGGGTTTTGGAGAATATCAGGTGAGTTTAAGTTTTTCTGGGTGGTGAATCTATGGTTTTGGGGGAATTCTTCTGTTTTTTTAGCGTTTTCTTCTTTTTTTGGGGTGGTCCCGTTCTTTTTTGGGGTGGTTTGGACATATTTTGGGGTCTCCGTTGGTTTTTGTTGGGTTCTTGTTGTTCATCATGGTGAAAACGGGTAAATTGTGGGTATTGGAGAACATCAGGTAGGTTTAGGGGGACTTTTGGGGTGGATCAACGGCTTTTAGGGTTTTCTTTCGGTTTTGGGGGTGATCCCGCTTTTTTTTTGTGGTGTTTTTGACGTGTTTTGGGGTTTCCGTTGCGTTTTGTTGATTTCCTAATGTGTTTTAAGTTTGCTGGGAGTGGACATTGGGATTTGGAGAACATCAGGTAGGTTTAGTGTGTTTTTGGGGTGGATCTATGGTATTTGGGGTTTTCTTCTGTTTTTTTCTTTCTGGGGGAGTGATCCAATTCATTTTTGGGGTGTTTTTGACGTGTTTTGGGGTCTCCGTTGGTTTTTGTTGGGTTCTTGTTGTTCATCATGGTGAAAACGGGTAAATTGTGGGTATTGGAGAACATCAGGTAGGTTTAGGGGGACTTTTGGGGTGGATCAACGGCTTTTAGGGTTTTCTTTCGGTTTTGGGGGTGATCCCGCTTTTTTTTTTGTGGTGTTTTTGACGTGTTTTGGGGTTTCCGTTGCGTTTTGTTGATTTCCTAATGTGTTTTAAGTTTGCTGGGAGTGGACATTGGGATTTGGAGAACATCAGGTAGGTTTAGTGTGTTTTTGGGGTGGATCTATGGTATTTGGGGTTTTCTTCTGTTTTTTTCTTTCTGGGGGAGTGATCCAATTCATTTTTGGGGTGTTTTTGACGTGTTTTGGGGTCTCCGTTGGGTTTTGTTGGGTTCTTGTTGGTCATCATGTTGGAAAAGTGTAAATTGCGGGTTTTGGAGAACATCAGGTAGGTTTAGTGTCGTTTTTTGGGTGGATCTATGTTTTTTGGGGATTTTCTTCCAGTTTTGGGGGTGATTCCGTTCTTGTTTGGGGTGTTTTTGACTTGTTTTGGGGTCTCCGTTGGGTTTTAGTTGGATTCTTGTTGGTCGTTAAGGTAAATGGGAATGGATTGTGGGTTTTGAAGAAGATCAGGTGAGTTTAGGGTGGTTTTGCGGGGAAATGCATAGTTTTTGGTGTTTTTTCTTCTGATCCAGTTCTTTTTTGGGGTGTTTTTGACGTGTTTTGGGGTTTCCGTTGGGTTTCGTTGAGTTCCTAATGGGTTTTATGGTGGTTGGGAGTGGACATTTGGATTTGGAGAACATCAGGTACGTTTAGAGTGGTTTTGGGATTGGATCCGTGCTTTTTGGGGATTTTGTTCCAGTTTTGGGGGTGATTCCGTTCTTGTTTGTGGTGTTTTTGACGTGTTTTGTGGTCTCTGTTTTGTTTCGTTGTGTTTTCCTTGTTCATTTTGGTGGAAAAGTTTAAATTGTTGGTTTTGGAGAACATCAGGTAAGTTTAGGGCGGTTTTGGGATTTGATCCGTGCATTTTGGGGGATTTTCTTCCAGTTTTGGGGGTGATTCCGTTCTTGTTTGGGGTGTTTTTGACGTGTTTTGTGGTCTCTGTTTTGTTTCGTTGTGTTTTCCTTGTTCATTTTGGTGGAAAAGGCTGAATAGTGGGTTTTGGAGAACATCAGGTAGGTTTAGGGCGGTTTTGGGATTTGATCCGTGCTTTTTGGGGATTTTGTTCCAGTTTTGGGGGTGATTCCGTTCTTGTTTGTGGTGTTTTTGATGTGTTTTGCGTTCTCCGTTGGGTTTCGTTGTGTTTTCCGTTGGCATCATGGTGGAAAAGTGTAAATTGTGGGTTTTGGAGAACATCAGGTAGGTTTAGGGGGACTTTTGGGGTGGATTCATGGTATTCGTTTTTTTTTTCTGTTTTTTTTTGGGGTGATCCCATTCTTTTTTGGGGTGTTTTTGATGTGTTTTGTGGTCTCCGTTGGGTTTTGTTTGGTTCTTGTTGGTCATCATGTTGGAAAAGTGTACATTGTGGGTTTTGGAGAATATCAGGTGAGTTTAAGTTTTTCTGGGTGGTGAATCTATGGTTTTGGGGGAATTCTTCTGTTTTTTTAGCGTTTTCTTCTTTTTTTGGGGTGGTCCCGTTCTTTTTTGGGGTGTTTTTGATGTGTTTTTGGGTCTCCGTTGGTTTTTGTTGGGTTCTTGTTGTTCATCATGGTGAAAACGGGTAAATTGTGGGTATTGGAGAACATCAGGTAGGTTTAGGGGGACTTTTGGGGTGGATTCATGGTATTTGTTTTTTTTTTCTGTTTTTTTTTGGGGTGATCCCGTTCTTTTTTGGGGTGTTTTTGATGTGTTTTTGGGTCTCCGTTAGGTTTTGTTTGGTTCTTGTTGGTCATCATGGTGGAAAAGTGTACATTGTGGGTTTTGGAGAATATCAGGTGAGTTTAAGTTTTTCTGGGTGGTGAATCTATGGTTTTGGGGGAATTCTTCTGTTTTTTTAGCGTTTTCTTCTTTTTTTTGGGGTGGTCCCATTCTTTTTTGGGGTGGTTTGGACATATTTTGGGGTCTCCGTTGGTTTTTGTTGGGTTCTTGTTGTTCATCATGGTGAAAACGGGTAAATTGTGGGTATTGGAGAACATCAGGTAGGTTTAGGGGGACTTTTGGGGTGGATCAACGGCTTTTAGGGTTTTCTTTCGGTTTTGGGGGTGATCCCGCTTTTTTTTGTGGTGTTTTTGACGTGTTTTGGGGTTTCCGTTGCGTTTTGTTGATTTCCTAATGTGTTTTAAGTTTGCTGGGAGTGGACATTGGGATTTGGAGAACATCAGGTAGGTTTAGTGTGTTTTTGGGGTGGATCTATGGTATTTGGGGTTTTCTTCTGTTTTTTTCTTTCTGGGGGAGTGATCCAATTCATTTTTGGGGTGTTTTTGACGTGTTTTGGGGTCTCCGTTGGGTTTTGTTGGGTTCTTGTTGGTCATCATGTTGGAAAAGTGTAAATTGCGGGTTTTGGAGAACATCAGGTAGGTTTAGTGTCGTTTTTTGGGTGGATCTATGTTTTTTGGGGATTTTCTTCCAGTTTTGGGGGTGATTCCGTTCTTGTTTGGGGTGTTTTTGACTTGTTTTGGGGTCTCCGTTGGGTTTTAGTTGGATTCTTGTTGGTCGTTAAGGTAAATGGGAGTGGATTGTGGGTTTTGAAGAAGATCAGGTGAGTTTAGGGTGGTTTTGCGGGGAAATGCATAGTTTTTGTTGTTTTTTCTTCTGATCCAGTTCTTTTTTGGGGTGTTTTTGACGTGTTTTGGGGTTTCCGTTGGGTTTCGTTGAGTTCCTAATGGGTTTTATGGTGGTTGGGAGTGGACATTTGGATTTGGAGAACATCAGGTACGTTTAGAGTGGTTTTGGGATTGGATCCGTGCTTTTTGGGGTTTTCTTTCGTTTTGGGGGGTGATCCTGTTCTTGTTTTGGGTGTTTTTGATGTGTTTTGGGTTCTCCGTTGGGTTTCGTTGGGTTTTCCGTGGTGATCATGGTGGAAAAGTGTAAATTGTGGGTTTTGGAGAACATCAGGTAGGTTTATGAGGACTTTTGGGGCAGATTCATGGTTTTTAGGGTTTTCTTCTGTTTTTTTTTCTAGTGATCCAGTTGTTTTTCGGCGTGTTTTTGACGTGTTTTGGGGTCTCCATTGGGTTTCATTGGGTTTTCCGTGGTCATGGTGGTGGAAAAGTGTAAATTGTGGGTTTTGGAGAACATCAGGTAGATTTAGGGTGTTTTTGGGGTGGATCTATGTTTTTGGGGGATTTTCTTCCAGTTTTGGGGGTGATTCCGTTCTTGTTTGGGGTGTTTTTGACGTGTTTTGTGGTCTCTGTTTTGTTTCGTTGTGTTTTCCTTGTTCATTTTGGTGGAAAAGGCTGAATAGTGGGTTTTGGAGAACATCAGGTAGGTTTAGGGCGGTTTTGGGATTTGATCCGTGCTTTTTGGGGATTTTGTTCCAGTTTTGGGGGTGATTCCGTTCTTGTTTGTGGTGTTTTTAATGTGTTTTGGGTTCTCCGTTGGGTTTCGTTGGGTGTTCCGTGGTCATGGTGGTGGAAAAGTGTAAATTGTGGGTTTTGGAGAACATCAGGTAGGTTTAGGGGGACTTTTGGGGTGGATTCATGGTATTTGTTTTTTTTTTCTGTTTTTTTTTGGGGTGATCCCGTTCTTTTTTGGGGTGTTTTTGATGTGTTTTTGGGTCTCCGTTAGGTTTTGTTTGGTTCTTGTTGGTCATCATGGTGGAAAAGTGTACATTGTGGGTTTTGGAGAATATCAGGTGAGTTTAAGTTTTTCTGGGTGGTGAATCTATGGTTTTGGGGGAATTCTTCTGTTTTTTTAGCGTTTTCTTCTTTTTTTTGGGGTGGTCCCATTCTTTTTTGGGGTGGTTTGGACATATTTTGGGGTCTCCGTTGGTTTTTGTTGGGTTCTTGTTGTTCATCATGGTGAAAACGGGTAAATTGTGGGTATTGGAGAACATCAGGTAGGTTTAGGGGGACTTTTGGGGTGGATCAACGGCTTTTAGGGTTTTCTTTCGGTTTTGGGGGTGATCCCGCTTTTTTTTTTGTGGTGTTTTTGACGTGTTTTGGGGTTTCCGTTGCGTTTTGTTGATTTCCTAATGTGTTTTAAGTTTGCTGGGAGTGGACATTGGGATTTGGAGAACATCAGGTAGGTTTAGTGTGTTTTTGGGGTGGATCTATGGTATTTGGGGTTTTCTTCTGTTTTTTTCTTTCTGGGGGAGTGATCCAATTCATTTTTGGGGTGTTTTTGACGTGTTTTGGGGTCTCCGTTGGGTTTTGTTGGGTTCTTGTTGGTCATCATGTTGGAAAAGTGTAAATTGCGGGTTTTGGAGAACATCAGGTAGGTTTAGTGTCGTTTTTTGGGTGGATCTATGTTTTTTGGGGATTTTCTTCCAGTTTTGGGGGTGATTCCGTTCTTGTTTGGGGTGTTTTTGACTTGTTTTGGGGTCTCCGTTGGGTTTTAGTTGGATTCTTGTTGGTCGTTAAGGTAAATGGGAGTGGATTGTGGGTTTTGAAGAAGATCAGGTGAGTTTAGGGTGGTTTTGCGGGGAAATTCATAGTTTTTGTTTTTCTTCTGATCCAGTTCTTTTTTGGGGTGTTTTTGACGTGTTTTGGGGTTTCCGTTGGGTTTCGTTGAGTTCCTAATGGTTTTTATGGTGGTTGGGAGTGGACATTTGGATTTGGAGAACATCAGGTACGTTTAGAGTGGTTTTGGGATTGGATCCGTGCTTTTTGGGGATTTTGTTCCAGTTTTGGGGGTGATTCCGTTCTTGTTTGTGGTGTTTTTGATGTGTTTTGGGTTCTCCGTTGGGTTTCGTTGTGTTTTCCGTTGGCATCATCGTGGAAAAGTGTAAATTGTGGGTTTTGGAGAACATCAGGTAGGTTTATGAGAACTTTTGGGGCAGATTCATGGTTTTTAGGGTTTTCTTCTGTTTTTTTCTAGTGATCCAGTTGTTTTTCGGCGAGTTTTTGACGTGTTTTGGGGTCTCCATTGGGTTTCATTGGGTTTTCCGTGGTCATCATGGTGGAATAGTGTAAATTGTTGGTTTTGGAGAACATCAGGTAGGTTTAGGTTGGTTTTGGGATTGCATCTCTGTTTTTGGGGGATTTTCTTTCGTTTTTGGGGGTGATCCCATTCTTTTTTGGGGTGTTTTTGATGTGTTTTGGGTTCTCCGTTGGGTTTCGTTGTGTTTTCCGTGGTCATCATGGTGGAAAAGTGTAAATTGTGGGTTTTGGAGAACATCAGGTAGGTTTAGTGTCGTTTTGGGGTGGATCTATGATTTTGGGGGATTTTGTTCCATTTATGGGGTGATCCCGTTTTCTTTCAGCGTGTTTTTGACGTGTTTTGGGTTCTCCGTTGGGTTTCGTTGGGTTTTCCGTTGGCATCATGGTGGAAAAGGGTAAATTGTGGGTTTTGGAGAACATCAGGTAGGTTTAGGGGGACTTTTGGGGTGGATTCATGGTATTTGTTTTTTTTTTCTGTTTTTTTGGGGTGATCCCGTTCTTTTTTGGGGTGTTTTTGATGTGTTTTGGGGTCTCCGTTAGGTTTTGTTGGGTTCTTGTTGGTCATCATGGTGGAAAAGTGTACATTGTGGGTTTTGGAGAATATCAGGTGAGTTTAAGTTTTTTTGGGTGGTGTATCTATGGTTTTGGGGGAATTCTTCTGTTTTTTAGCGTTTTCTTCTGTTTTTGAGGTGGTCCCATTCTTTTTTGGGGTGTTTTTGACATATTTTGTGGTCTCCGTTGGTTTTTGTTGGGTTCTTGTTGTTCATCATGGTGAAAACGGGTAAATTGTGGGTATTGGAGAACATCAGGTAGGTTTAGGGGGACTTTTGGGGTGGATCAACGGCTTTTAGGGTTTTCTTTCGGTTTTGGGGGTGATCCCGCTTTTTTTTGTGGTGTTTTTGACGTGTTTTGGGGTTTCCGTTGCGTTTTGTTGATTTCCTAATGTGTTTTAAGTTTGCTGGGAGTGGACATTGGGATTTGGAGAACATCAGGTAGGTTTAGTGTGTTTTTGGGGTGGATCTATGGTATTTGGGGTTTTCTTCTGTTTTTTTCTTTCTGGGGGAGTGATCCAATTCATTTTTGGGGTGTTTTTGACGTGTTTTGGGGTCTCCGTTGGGTTTTGTTGGGTTCTTGTTGGTCATCATGTTGGAAAAGTGTAAATTGCGGGTTTTGGAGAACATCAGGTAGGTTTAGTGTCGTTTTTTGGGTGGATCTATGTTTTTTGGGGATTTTCTTCCAGTTTTGGGGGTGATTCCGTTCTTGTTTGGGGTGTTTTTGACTTGTTTTGGGGTCTCCGTTGGGTTTTAGTTGGATTCTTGTTGGTCGTTAAGGTAAATGGGAGTGGATTGTGGGTTTTGAAGAAGATCAGGTGAATTTAGGGTGGTTTTGCGGGGAAATGCATAGTTTTTGTTGTTTTTTCTTCTGATCCAGTTCTTTTTTGGGGTGTTTTTGACGTGTTTTGGGGTTTCCGTTGGGTTTCGTTGAGTTCCTAATGGGTTTTATGGTGGTTGGGAGTGGACATTTGGATTTGGAGAACATCAGGTACGTTTAGAGTGGTTTTGGGATTGGATCCGTGCTTTTTGGGGATTTTGTTCCAGTTTTGGGGGTGATTCCGTTCTTGTTTGTGGTGTTTTTGATGTGTTTTGGGTTCTCCGTTGGGTTTCGTTGTGTTTTCCGTTGGCATCATGGTGGAAAAGTGTAAATTGTGGGTTTTGGAGAACATCAGGTAGATTTAGGGTGTTTTTGGGGTGGATCTATGTTTTTGGGGGATTTTCTTCCAGTTTTGGGGGTGATTCCGTTCTTGTTTGGGGTGTTTTTGACGTGTTTTGTGGTCTCTGTTTTGTTTCGTTGTGTTTTCCTTGTTCATTTTGGTGGAAAAGGCTGAATAGTGGGTTTTGGAGAACATCAGGTAGGTTTAGAGTGGTTTTGGGATTTGATCCGTGCTTTTTGGGGATTTTGTTCCAGTTTTGGGGGTGATTCCGTTCTTGTTTGTGGTGTTTTTGACGTGTTTTGGGTTCTCCGTTGGGTTTCGTTGTGTTTTCCGTTGGCATCATGGTGGAAAAGGGTAAATTGTGGGTTTTGGAGAACATCAGGTAGGTTTAGGGGGACTTTTGGGGTGGATTCATGGTATTTGTTTTTTTTTTTCTGTTTTTTTGGGGTGATCCCATTCTTTTTTGGGGTGTTTTTGATGTGTTTTTGGGTCTCCGTTGGGTTTTGTTGGGTTCTTGTTGGTCATCATGGTGGAAAAGTGTACATTGTGGGTTTTGGAGAATATCAGGTGAGTTTAAGTTTTTTTGGGTGGTGTATCTATGATTTTGGGGGAATTCTTCTGTTTTTTAGCGTTTTCTTCTGTTTTTGAGGTGATCCCGTTCTTTTTTGGGGTGTTTTTGACATATTTTGGGGTCTCCGTTGGTTTTTGTTGGGTTCTTGTTGTTCATCATGGTGAAAACGGGTAAATTGTGGGTATTGGAGAACATCAGGTAGGTTTAGGGGGACTTTTGGGGTGGATTCATGGTATTTGTTTTTTTTTTTCTGTTTTTTTTGGGGTGATCCCGTTCTTTTTTGTGGTGTTTTTGATGTGTTTTTGGGTCTCCGTTAGGTTTTGTTTGGTTCTTGTTGGTCATCATGGTGGAAACGGGTAAATTGTGGGTATTGGAGAACATCAGGTAGGTTTAGGGGGACTTTTGGGGTGGATCAACGGCTTTTAGGGTTTTCTTTCGGTTTTGGGGGTGATCCCGCTTTTTTTTGTGGTGTTTTTGACGTGTTTTGGGGTTTCCGTTGCGTTTTGTTGATTTCCTAATGTGTTTTAAGTTTGCTGGGAGTGGACATTGGGATTTGGAGAACATCAGGTAGGTTTAGTGTGTTTTTGGGGTGGATCTATGGTATTTGGGGTTTTCTTCTGTTTTTTTCTTTCTGGGGGAGTGATCCAATTCATTTTTGGGGTGTTTTTGACGTGTTTTGGGGTCTCCGTTGGGTTTTGTTGGGTTCTTGTTGGTCATCATGTTGGAAAAGTGTAAATTGCGGGTTTTGGAGAACATCAGGTAGGTTTAGTGTCGTTTTTTGGGTGGATCTATGTTTTTTGGGGATTTTCTTCCAGTTTTGGGGGTGATTCCGTTCTTGTTTGGGGTGTTTTTGACTTGTTTTGGGGTCTCCGTTGGGTTTTAGTTGGATTCTTGTTGGTCGTTAAGGTAAATGGGAATGGATTGTGGGTTTTGAAGAAGATCAGGTGAGTTTAGGGTGGTTTTGCGGGGAAATGCATAGTTTTTGTTGTTTTTTCTTCTGATCCAGTTCTTTTTTGGGGTGTTTTTGACGTGTTTTGGGGTTTCCGTTGGGTTTCGTTGAGTTCCTAATGGGTTTTATGGTGGTTGGGAGTGGACATTTGGATTTGGAGAACATCAGGTACGTTTAGAGTGGTTTTGGGATTGGATCCGTGCTTTTTGGGGATTTTGTTCCAGTTTTGGGGGTGATTCCGTTCTTGTTTGTGGTGTTTTTGATGTGTTTTGGGTTCTCCGTTGGGTTTCGTTGTGTTTTCCGTTGGCATCATGGTGGAAAAGTGTAAATTGTGGGTTTTGGAGAACATCAGGTAGATTTAGGGTGTTTTTGGGGTGGATCTATGTTTTTGGGAGATTTTCTTCCAGTTTTGGGGGTGATTCCGTTCTTGTTTGGGGTGTTTTTGACGTGTTTTGTGGTCTCTGTTTTGTTTCGTTGTGTTTTCCTTGTTCATTTTGGTGGAAAAGGCTGAATAGTGGGTTTTGGAGAACATCAGGTAGGTTTAGGGCGGTTTTGGGATTTGATCCGTGCTTTTTGGGGATTTTGTTCCAGTTTTGGGGGTGATTCCGTTCTTGTTTGTGGTGTTTTTGATGTGTTTTGGGTTCTCCGTTGGGTTTCGTTGTGTTTTCCGTTGGCATCATGGTGGAAAAGGGTAAATTGTGGGTTTTGGAGAACATCAGGTAGGTTTAGGGGGACTTTTGGGGTGGATTCATGGTATTCGTTTTTTTTTTCTGTTTTTTTTGGGGTGATCCCATTCTTTTTTGGGGTGTTTTTGATGTGTTTTGTGGTCTCCGTTGGGTTTTGTTGGGTTCTTGTTGGTCATCATGGTGGAAAAGTGTACATTGTGGGTTTTGGAGAATATCAGGTGAGTTTAAGTTTTTCTGGGTGGTGAATCTATGGTTTTGGGGGAATTCTTCTGTTTTTTTAGCGTTTTCTTCTTTTTTTGGGGTGGTCCCGTTCTTTTTTGGGGTGGTTTGGACATATTTTGGGGTCTCCGTTGGTTTTTGTTGGGTTCTTGTTGTTCATCATGGTGAAAACGGGTAAATTGTGGGTATTGGAGAACATCAGGTAGGTTTAGGGGGACTTTTGGGGTGGATCAACGGCTTTTAGGGTTTTCTTTCGGTTTTGGGGGTGATCCCGCTTTTTTTTTGTGGTGTTTTTGACGTGTTTTGGGGTTTCCGTTGCGTTTTGTTGATTTCCTAATGTGTTTTAAGTTTGCTGGGAGTGGACATTGGGATTTGGAGAACATCAGGTAGGTTTAGTGTGTTTTTTGGGGTGGATCTATGGTATTTGGGGTTTTCTTCTGTTTTTTTCTTTCTGGGGGAGTGATCCAATTCTTTTTTGGGGTGTTTTTGATGTGTTTTGTGGTCTCCGTTGGGTTTTGTTGGGTTCTTGTTGGTCATCATGTTGGAAAAGTGTACATTGTGGGTTTTGGAGAATATCAGGTGAGTTTAAGTTTTTCTGGGTGGTGAATCTATGGTTTTGGGGGAATTCTTCTGTTTTTTTAGCGTTTTCTTCTTTTTTTGGGGTGGTCCCGTTCATTTTTGGGGTGTTTTTGACGTGTTTTGGGGTCTCCGTTGGTTTTTGTTGGGTTCTTGTTGGTCATCATTGGCCATTTGCCGAGGCGATCGGCTCCGGGGCAGGCGCGTTCTGCAGCGGAGCGGGGGATCGGGCCAGGCAGGGCTAATTTTGTCCGGCATCGAGCCTACTAGAGGGAGCCGCCAGGACCCGGCAGCCCTCGTGAGGGAGGCTGACGAGGCGAAGGCGGAGCCAGCAGCGCCCCCTCCCCAGCCCTTCAAAAGCAGCCCCTAGGGAGCGCGAGCGACCAGGAGCGCGGCGAACAGGGCGGGCAAACAGGGCGTGGCGCGTCAGAGGGAGTGGCGCGGCAGTTAGCGCGGCAGTTCGCGCAGGCAGGGCGCGCAGGAAGGGCAGAGCGCTCCCCCTACACACAAACAACACCTCGTTAACAACAGCCTAACTAGGCGATAATGGTCGCCACCAGGCACGGCGCGCTCTCCAGAAAGTCGGTACACACCCAGACCGACTACCCGTTAAAAAATGCCGCAGTTCAGGTCACCGGATGCAAGGAGTGTCTGAGCCTGTTGCTGCCATCGGCGGGAGGCAGAGAAACTGCGTGCGTGAGGTGCGAGCAGGTGGATGACCTGGTCCGCATGGTGGCGGAGCTCAAGGAGGAGGTGGAGAGGTTGAGGGCCATCAGGGAGTGTGAGCGGGAGATAGACTTCTGGAGTAACTCCCTGCAGGGCCTCAAGGGGAGGTGCCGAGGTGAGACTCCCCAAATGGGGGCGGACCCCCTGCCCTGTCCCCGTCGGGCAGAGGGAGGGGATCTGGGAGCTGAGGAGGAATGGAAACAGGTCCCTGCTCGACATCGCAGGCGATGCTCTCCCCTTCCGGCCCCACCTTCCCAGGTGCCCTTACGCAACAGGTTTGAGGCCCTAGAGATTGAGAGGCCGGTGTGTGAGGAAGAGGTAGCAAATGTTCCCAGGAGGATGCCTGGGGCGAGGAGGCCGACTCCGCGCCTCAGGACTGCCTCCACCAAAAAAGACAGGAGGGTTATTGTTGTTGGTGACTCGATTCTTAGGGGAACAGAGGGCCCTATTTGTCGGCCGGACCCTACCCGTAGGGAAGTCTGCTGTCTCCCTGGGGCCAGGGTCAGGGACGTTGCCAGGAAGCTTCCTAACCTGGTACGCCCCTCTGACTATTACCCCCTTTTGATAGTCCAGGCGGGCAGTGATAACATCGAAGAGAGAAGCCTCAAGGCTATCAAAAGGGACTTTAGGGGGCTGGGTCGGTTAGTGGATGGAGCGGGAGTGCAGGTGGTGTTTTCGTCCATCCCTATGGTGGCAGGGAGGAGTTCAGAGAGGACACGGAAAGCCCACCTGTTAAACACATGGCTCCGGGGCTGGTGCCAACGCAGAAATCTTGGGTTTTTTGATCATGGGGCACTTTACTCAGCACCTGGCCTGATGGCCGCAGACGGGTCCCTATCTTTTAGGGGAAAAAGGATCCTGGGCCAGGAACTGGCAGGGCTCATTGAGAGGGCTTTAAACTAGGTAGGAAGGGGGATGGGGCTGAGGCTAGCATTGTTGGGGCTGTGCCAGGGGGAACAATGGCAAGGCCGGAGGATAAGGCAATGGCCCAGCTGAAGTGCATCTACACCAATGCACGCAGCATGGGTAACAAACAGGAGGAGCTGGAAGCCATCGTGCGGCAGGCAGGCTACGACTTGGTTGCCATCACGGAGACGTGGTGGGACCAGTCTCATGACTGGAGTGCTGCAATGCCTGGCTATAAGCTCTATAGAAGGGACAGGCAGCATAGAAGGGGTGGTGGTGTGGCTCTCTATATTAGAGAGTCTTTCGAGGCTGTAGAACTCGAGGTTGGGAATGACAAGGTCGAGTCCCTTTGGGTTAGGATCGGCAGGGACAACAAGGCTAGTGTCCTGGTCGGGGTCTGCTATAGACCGCCGAACCAGGATGAGGAGACGGATGAGGAATTCTACAGGCAGCTGACAGAGGTTGCAAAATCATCAGCTCTTGTACTCGTGGGGGACTTCAACTTCCCTGACATATCCTGGAAGCACAACACAGCCCTGAGAAAGCAGTCTAGGAGGTTTCTGGAGAGCGTGGAAGATAGCTTCCTGACGCAGCTGGTTAGTGAGCCTACCAGGGGAGGTGCCCCGCTAGACCTTCTCTTCACAAACAGAGAAGGACTGGTGGAGGACGTGATCGTCGGGAGCTGTCTAGGGCAGAGTGACCACGCAATGGTGGAGTTCACTATTCTTGGCGAGGCCAGGAAGGGGACCAGTAAAACCGCTGTATTGGACTTTCGGAGGGCTGACTTTGAGCTGCTCAGGACACTGGTTGGTGGAGTCCCTTGGGAGGCGGTTCTGAAGGGCAGAGGGGTCCAGGAAGGCTGGGCGCTCTTCAAGAGGGAAGTCTTAATGGCGCAGGAACGGTCTGTTCCCACGTGCCCAAAGACGAGCTGGCGGGGAAGAAGACCGGCCTGGCTCAACAGAGAATTGTGGCTTGATCTTAGGAGGAAAAAGAGGGTTTATAAGCTTTGGAAAAGTGGGCAGGCCACTAAGGAGGACTTTAAAGAAGTAGCGAGGCTGTGCAGGGACAAAATTAGGAAGGCCAAAGCTCATCTGGAGCTCAATCTGGCTACTGCCGTTAAAGATAACAAAAAACGTTTCTATAAATACATCAACACAAAAAGGAGGACTAAGGAGAATCTCCATCCTTTACTGGATGCGGGGGGAAACTTAGTTACAAGAGATGAGGAAAAGGCGGAGGTGCTCAATGCCTTCTTTGCCTCAGTCTTTAGCGGCAATACCGGTTGTTCTCTGGATACTCAGTACCCTGAGCTGGTGGAAGGGGATGGGGAGCAGGATGTGGCCCTCATTATCCATGAAGAACTGGTTGGTGACCTACTACGGCACTTAGATGTGCACAAGTCGATGGGGCCAGATGGGATCCACCCAAGGGTACTGAGGGAACTGGCAGAGGAGCTGGCCAAGCCGCTGTCCATCATTTATCAACAGTCCTGGCTATCGGGGGAGGTCCCAATCGACTGGCGGCTAGCAAACGTGACGCCCATCTACAAGAAGGGCCGGAGGGCTGACCCAGGAAACTACAGGCCTGTCAGTTTGACCTCAGTGCCAGGAAAGCTCATGGAGCAGATCCTCCTGAGAGTCATCATGCAGCACTTGAAGGGGAAGCAGGCGATCAGGCCCAGTCAGCATGGCTTTATGAAAGGCAGGTCATGCCTGACGAACCTGATCTCCTTCTATGACAGAGTGACGCGCTGGGTGGATGAGGGAAAGGCTGTGGATGTGGTCTACCTTGACTTCAGCAAGGCTTTTGACACCGTCTCCCACAGCATTCTCCTCAAGAAACTGGCTGCTCTTGGCTTGGACTGGCGCACGCTTCGTTGGGTTAGAAACTGGCTGGATAGCCGGGCCCAAAGAGTCGTGGTGAATGGAGCCAAGTCCAGTTGGAGGCCAGTCACTAGTGGCGTCCCCCAGGGCTCGGTGCTGGGGCCGGTCCTCTTTAATATCTTCATCGATGATCTGGACGAGGGCATCGAGTGCACCCTCAGTAAGTTCGCAGATGACACCAAGTTAGGTGCGTGTGTCGATCTGCTTGAGGGTAGGAAAGCTCTGCAGGAGGATCTGGATAGGCTGGACCGATGGGCTGAGGTCAACTGCATGAAGTTTAACAAGGCCAAGTGCCGGGTCCTGCACCTGGGGCGCAATAACCCCAAGCAGAGCTACAGGCTGGGAGAGGAATGGTTGGAAAGCTGCCAGGCAGAGAAGGACCTGGGAGTGATGGTGGACAGTCGGCTGAATATGAGCCAGCAGTGTGCTCAGGTGGCCAAGAAGGCCAACGGCATCCTGGCTTGTATTAGGAACAGCGTGACCAGCAGGGCTAGGGAGGTGATCGTCCCCCTGTACTCAGCTCTGGTGAGGCCGCACCTCGAGTACTGTGTTCAGTTTTGGGCCCCTCGCTACAAGAAGGACATCGAGGTGCTTGAGCGGGTGCAGAGAAGGGCGACGAAGCTGGTGAGGGGCCTGGAGAACAAGTCCTACGAGGAGCGGCTGAGGGAGCTGGGCTTGTTCAGCCTGGAGAAGAGGAGGCTCAGGGGCGACCTTATCGCTCTTTTTAGGTACCTCAAGGGAGGCTGTAGCGAGGTGGGGGTTGGCCTGTTCTCCCACGTGCCTGGTGACAGGACGAGGGGGAATGGGTTTAAGTTGAGCCAGGGGAGTTTTAGGCTAGATGTTAGGAAGAACTTCTTCACTGAAAGGGTTGTGAGGCATTGGAACAGGCTGCCCAGTGAAGTGGTGGAGTCACCATCCTTGGAAGTCTTCAAAAGACGTTTAGATGTAGAGCTTAGGGATATGGTTTAGTGGAGGGCTGTTAGCGTTAGGTTGGAGGTTGGACTCGATGACCTTGAGGTCTCTTCCAACCTAGAAATTCTGTGATTCTGTGATTCTGTGATTCTGTGATCATGTTGGAAAAGTGTAAATTGCGGGTTTTGGAGAACATCAGGTAGGTTTAGTGTCGTTTTTTGGGTGGATCTATGTTTTTTGGGGATTTTCTTCCAGTTTTGGGGGTGATTCCGTTCTTGTTTGGGGTGTTTTTGACTTGTTTTGGGGTCTCCGTTGGGTTTTAGTTGGATTCTTGTTGGTCGTTAAGGTAAATGGGAGTGGATTGTGGGTTTTGAAGAAGATCAGGTGAGTTTAGGGTGGTTTTGCGGGGAAATTCATAGTTTTTGTTGTTTTTTCTTCTGATCCAGTTCTTTTTTGGGGTGTTTTTGACGTGTTTTGGGGTTTCCGTTGGGTTTCGTTGAGTTCCTAATGGGTTTTATGGTGGTTGGGAGTGGACATTTGGATTTGGAGAACATCAGGTACGTTTAGAGTGGTTTTGGGATTGGATCCGTGCTTTTTGGGGATTTTGTTCCAGTTTTGGGGGTGATTCCGTTCTTGTTTGTGGTGTTTTTGATGTGTTTTGGGTTCTCCGTTGGGTTTTGTTGTGTTTTCCGTGGTCATCATGGTGGAAAAGTGTAAATTGTGGGTTTTGGAGAACATCAGGTAGATTTAGGGTGTTTTTGGGGTGGATCTATGTTTTTGGGGGATTTTCTTCCAGTTTTGGGGGTGATTCCGTTCTTGTTTGGGGTGTTTTTGACGTGTTTTGTGGTCTCTGTTTTGTTTCGTTGTGTTTTCCTTGTTCATTTTGGTGGAAAAGGCTGAATAGTGGGTTTTGGAGAACATCAGGTAGGTTTAGGGCGGTTTTGGGATTTGATCCGTGCTTTTTGGGGATTTTGTTCCAGTTTTGGGGGTGATTCCGTTCTTGTTTGTGGTGTTTTTGATGTGTTTTGGGTTCTCCGTTGGGTTTCGTTGGGTGTTCCGTTGGCATCATGGTGGAAAAGTGTAAATTGTGGGTTTTGGAGAACATCAGGTAGGTTTAGGGGGACTTTTGGGGTGGATTCATGGTATTCGTTTTTTTTTTTCTGTTTTTTTGGGGTGATCCCATTCTTTTTTGGGGTGTTTTTGATGTGTTTTTGGGTCTCCGTTAGGTTTTGTTTGGTTCTTGTTGGTCATCATGTTGGAAAAGTGTACATTGTGGGTTTTGGAGAATATCAGGTGAGTTTAAGTTTTTCTGGGTGGTGAATCTATGGTTTTGGGGGAATTCTTCTGTTTTTTTAGCGTTTTCTTCTTTTTTTGGGGTGGTCCCGTTCTTTTTTGGGGTGGTTTGGACATATTTTGGGGTCTCCGTTGGTTTTTGTTGGGTTCTTGTTGTTCATCATGGTGAAAACGGGTAAATTGTGGGTATTGGAGAACATCAGGTAGGTTTAGGGGGACTTTTGGGGTGGATCAACGGCTTTTAGGGTTTTCTTTCGGTTTTGGGGGTGATCCCGCTTTTTTTTTGTGGTGTTTTTGACGTGTTTTGGGGTTTCCGTTGCGTTTTGTTGATTTCCTAATGTGTTTTAAGTTTGCTGGGAGTGGACATTGGGATTTGGAGAACATCAGGTAGGTTTAGTGTGTTTTTGGGGTGGATCTATGGTATTTGGGGTTTTCTTCTGTTTTTTTCTTTCTGGGGGAGTGATCCAATTCATTTCTGGGGTGTTTTTGACGTGTTTTGGGGTCTCCGTTGGGTTTTGTTGGGTTCTTGTTGGTCATCATGTTGGAAAAGTGTAAATTGCGGGTTTTGGAGAACATCAGGTAGGTTTAGTGTCGTTTTTTGGGTGGATCTATGTTTTTTGGGGATTTTCTTCCAGTTTTGGGGGTGATTCCGTTCTTGTTTGGGGTGTTTTTGACTTGTTTTGGGGTCTCCGTTGGGTTTTAGTTGGATTCTTGTTGGTCGTTAAGGTAAATGGGAGTGGATTGTGGGTTTTGAAGAAGATCAGGTGAGTTTAGGGTGGTTTTGCGGGGAAATTCATAGTTTTTGTTGTTTTTTCTTCTGATCCAGTTCTTTTTTGGGGTGTTTTTGACGTGTTTTGGGGTTTCCGTTGGGTTTCGTTGAGTTCCTAATGGTTTTTATGGTGGTTGGGAGTGGACATTTGGATTTGGAGAACATCAGGTACGTTTAGAGTGGTTTTGGGATTGGATCCGTGCTTTTTGGGGATTTTGTTCCAGTTTTGGGGGTGATTCCGTTCTTGTTTGTGGTGTTTTTGATGTGTTTTGGGTTCTCCGTTGGGTTTCGTTGTGTTTTCCGTTGGCATCATGGTGGAAAAGTGTAAATTGTGGGTTTTGGAGAACATCAGGTAGATTTAGGGTGTTTTTGGGGTGGATCTATGTTTTTGGGGGATTTTCTTCCAGTTTTGGGGGTGATTCCGTTCTTGTTTGGGGTGTTTTTGACGTGTTTTGTGGTCTCTGTTTTGTTTCGTTGTGTTTTCCTTGTTCATTTTGGTGGAAAAGGCTGAATAGTGGGTTTTGGAGAACATCAGGTAGGTTTAGGGCGGTTTTGGGATTTGATCCGTGCTTTTTGGGGATTTTGTTCCAGTTTTGGGGGTGATTCCGTTCTTGTTTGTGGTGTTTTTGATGTGTTTTGGGTTCTCCGTTGGGTTTCGTTGTGTTTTCCGTTGGCATCATGGTGGAAAAGTGTAAATTGTGGGTTTTGGAGAACATCAGGTAGGTTTAGGGGGACTTTTGGGGTGGATTCATGGTATTCGTTTTTTTTTTCTGTTTTTTTTTTGGGGTGATCCCGTTCTTTTTTGGGGTGTTTTTGATGTGTTTTGTGGTCTCCGTTGGGTTTTGTTGGGTTCTTGTTGGTCATCATGTTGGAAAAGTGTACATTGTGGGTTTTGGAGAATATCAGGTGAGTTTAAGTTTTTCTGGGTGGTGAATCTATGGTTTTGGGGGAATTCTTCTGTTTTTTTAGCGTTTTCTTCTTTTTTTGGGGTGGTCCCGTTCTTTTTTGGGGTGGTTTGGACATATTTTGTGGTCTCCGTTGGTTTTTGTTGGGTTCTTGTTGTTCATCATGGTGAAAACGGGTAAATTGTGGGTATTGGAGAACATCAGGTAGGTTTAGGGGGACTTTTGGGGTGGATCAACGGCTTTTAGGGTTTTCTTTCGGTTTTGGGGGTGATCCCGCTTTTTTTTGTGGTGTTTTTGACGTGTTTTGGGGTTTCCGTTGCGTTTTGTTGATTTCCTAATGTGTTTTAAGTTTGCTGGGAGTGGACATTGGGATTTGGAGAACATCAGGTAGGTTTAGTGTGTTTTTGGGGTGGATCTATGGTATTTGGGGTTTTCTTCTGTTTTTTTCTTTCTGGGGGAGTGATCCAATTCATTTTTGGGGTGTTTTTGACGTGTTTTGGGGTCTCCGTTGGGTTTTGTTGGGTTCTTGTTGGTCATCATGTTGGAAAAGTGTAAATTGCGGGTTTTGGAGAACATCAGGTAGGTTTAGTGTCGTTTTTTGGGTGGATCTATGTTTTTTGGGGATTTTCTTCCAGTTTTGGGGGTGATTCCGTTCTTGTTTGGGGTGTTTTTGACTTGTTTTGGGGTCTCCGTTGGGTTTTAGTTGGATTCTTGTTGGTCGTTAAGGTAAATGGGAATGGATTGTGGGTTTTGAAGAAGATCAGGTGAGTTTAGGGTGGTTTTGCGGGGAAATTCATAGTTTTTGTTTTTCTTCTGATCCAGTTCTTTTTTGGGGTGTTTTTGACGTGTTTTGGGGTTTCCGTTGGGTTTCGTTGAGTTCCTAATGGGTTTTATGGTGGTTGGGAGTGGACATTTGGATTTGGAGAACATCAGGTACGTTTAGAGTGGTTTTGGGATTGGATCCGTGCTTTTTGGGGATTTTGTTCCAGTTTTGGGGGTGATTCCGTTCTTGTTTGTGGTGTTTTTGATGTGTTTTGGGTTCTCCGTTGGGTTTCGTTGTGTTTTCCGTTGGCATCATGGTGGAAAAGTGTAAATTGTGGGTTTTGGAGAACATCAGGTAGGTTTAGGGGGACTTTTGGGGTGGATTCATGGTATTCGTTTTTTTTTTCTGTTTTTTTTTGGGGTGATCCCGTTCTTTTTTGGGGTGTTTTTGATGTGTTTTGTGGTCTCCGTTGGGTTTTGTTGGGTTCTTGTTGGTCATCATGTTGGAAAAGTGTACATTGTGGGTTTTGGAGAATATCAGGTGAGTTTAAGTTTTTCTGGGTGGTGAATCTATGGTTTTGGGGGAATTCTTCTGTTTTTTTTAGCGTTTTCTTCTTTTTTTGGGGTGGTCCCGTTCTTTTTTGGGGTGGTTTGGACATATTTTGGGGTCTCCGTTGGTTTTTGTTGGGTTCTTGTTGTTCATCATGGTGAAAACGGGTAAATTGTGGGTATTGGAGAACATCAGGTAGGTTTAGGGGGACTTTTGGGGTGGATTCATGGTATTTGTTTTTTTTTTCTGTTTTTTTTTTGGGGTGATCCCGTTCTTTTTTGTGGTGTTTTTGATGTGTTGTTGGGTCTCCGTTAGGTTTTGTTTGGTTCTTGTTGGTCATCATGGTGGAAAAGTGTACATTGTGGGTTTTGGAGAATATCAGGTGAGTTTAAGTTTTTCTGGGTGGTGAATCTATGGTTTTGGGGGAATTCTTCTGTTTTTTTAGCGTTTTCTTCTTTTTTTGGGGTGGTCCCGTTCTTTTTTGGGGTGGTTTGGACATATTTTGGGGTCTCCGTTGGTTTTTGTTGGGTTCTTGTTGTTCATCATGGTGAAAACGGGTAAATTGTGGGTATTGGAGAACATCAGGTAGGTTTAGGGGGACTTTTGGGGTGGATCAACGGCTTTTAGGGTTTTCTTTCGGTTTTGGGGGTGATCCCGCTTTTTTTTGTGGTGTTTTTGACGTGTTTTGGGGTTTCCGTTGCGTTTTGTTGATTTCCTAATGTGTTTTAAGTTTGCTGGGAGTGGACATTGGGATTTGGAGAACATCAGGTAGGTTTAGTGTGTTTTTTGGGGTGGATCTATGGTATTTGGGGTTTTCTTCTGTTTTTTTCTTTCTGGGGGAGTGATCCAATTCATTTTTGGGGTGTTTTTGACGTGTTTTGGGGTCTCCGTTGGGTTTTGTTGGGTTCTTGTTGGTCATCATGTTGGAAAAGTGTAAATTGCGGGTTTTGGAGAACATCAGGTAGGTTTAGTGTCGTTTTTTGGGTGGATCTATGTTTTTTGGGGATTTTCTTCCAGTTTTGGGGGTGATTCCGTTCTTGTTTGGGGTGTTTTTGACTTGTTTTGGGGTCTCCGTTGGGTTTTAGTTGGATTCTTGTTGGTCGTTAAGGTAAATGGGAGTGGATTGTGGGTTTTGAAGAAGATCAGGTGAGTTTAGGGTGGTTTTGCGGGGAAATTCATAGTTTTTGTTGTTTTTTCTTCTGATCCAGTTCTTTTTTGGGGTGTTTTTGACGTGTTTTGGGGTTTCCGTTGGGTTTCGTTGAGTTCCTAATGGGTTTTATGGTGGTTGGGAGTGGACATTTGGATTTGGAGAACATCAGGTACGTTTAGAGTGGTTTTGGGATTGGATCCGTGCTTTTTGGGGATTTTGTTCCAGTTTTGGGGGTGATTCCGTTCTTGTTTGTGGTGTTTTTGATGTGTTTTGGGTTCTCCGTTGGGTTTCGTTGTGTTTTCCGTTGGCATCATGGTGGAAAAGTGTAAATTGTGGGTTTTGGAGAACATCAGGTAGATTTAGGGTGTTTTTGGGGTGGATCTATGTTTTTGGGGGATTTTCTTCCAGTTTTGGGGGTGATTCCGTTCTTGTTTGGGGTGTTTTTGACGTGTTTTGTGGTCTCTGTTTTGTTTCGTTGTGTTTTCCTTGTTCATTTTGGTGGAAAAGGCTGAATAGTGGGTTTTGGAGAACATCAGGTAGGTTTAGGGCGGTTTTGGGATTTGATCCGTGCTTTTTGGGGATTTTGTTCCAGTTTTGGGGGTGATTCCGTTCTTGTTTGTGGTGTTTTTGATGTGTTTTGGGTTCTCCGTTGGGTTTCGTTGTGTTTTCCGTTGGCATCATGGTGGAAAAGGGTAAATTGTGGGTTTTGGAGAACATCAGGTAGGTTTAGGGGGACTTTTGGGGTGGATTCATGGTATTCGTTTTTTTTTTCTGTTTTTTTTTGGGGTGATCCCATTCTTTTTTGGGGTGTTTTTGATGTGTTTTGTGGTCTCCGTTGGGTTTTGCTTGGTTCTTGTTGGTCATCATGTTGGAAAAGTGTACATTGTGGGTTTTGGAGAATATCAGGTGAGTTTAAGTTTTTCTGGGTGGTGAATCTATGGTTTTGGGGGAATTCTTCTGTTTTTTTAGCGTTTTCTTCTTTTTTTGGGGTGGTCCCGTTCTTTTTTGGGGTGGTTTGGACATATTTTGGGGTCTCCGTTGGTTTTTGTTGGGTTCTTGTTGTTCATCATGGTGAAAACGGGTAAATTGTGGGTATTGGAGAACATCAGGTAGGTTTAGGGGGACTTTTGGGGTGGATCAACGGCTTTTAGGGTTTTCTTTCGGTTTTGGGGGTGATCCCGCTTTTTTTTTGTGGTGTTTTTGACGTGTTTTGGGGTTTCCGTTGCGTTTTGTTGATTTCCTAATGTGTTTTAAGTTTGCTGGGAGTGGACATTGGGATTTGGAGAACATCAGGTAGGTTTAGTGTGTTTTTGGGGTGGATCTATGGTATTTGGGGTTTTCTTCTGTTTTTTTTTTCTTTCTGGGGGAGTGATCCAATTCATTTTTGGGGTGTTTTTGACGTGTTTTGGGGTCTCCGTTGGGTTTTGTTGGGTTCTTGTTGGTCATCATGTTGGAAAAGTGTAAATTGCGGGTTTTGGAGAACATCAGGTAGGTTTAGTGTCGTTTTTTGGGTGGATCTATGTTTTTTGGGGATTTTCTTCCAGTTTTGGGGGTGATTCCGTTCTTGTTTGGGGTGTTTTTGACTTGTTTTGGGGTCTCCGTTGGGTTTTAGTTGGATTCTTGTTGGTCGTTAAGGTAAATGGGAATGGATTGTGGGTTTTGAAGAAGATCAGGTGAGTTTAGGGTGGTTTTGCGGGGAAATTCATAGTTTTTGTTTTTCTTCTGATCCAGTTCTTTTTTGGGGTGTTTTTGACGTGTTTTGGGGTTTCCGTTGGGTTTCGTTGAGTTCCTAATGGGTTTTATGGTGGTTGGGAGTGGACATTTGGATTTGGAGAACATCAGGTACGTTTAGAGTGGTTTTGGGATTGGATCCGTGCTTTTTGGGGATTTTGTTCCAGTTTTGGGGGTGATTCCGTTCTTGTTTGTGGTGTTTTTGATGTGTTTTGGGTTCTCCGTTGGGTTTCGTTGTGTTTTCCGTTGGCATCATGGTGGAAAAGTGTAAATTGTGGGTTTTGGAGAACATCAGGTAGGTTTAGGGGGACTTTTGGGGTGGATTCATGGTATTCGTTTTTTTTTTCTGTTTTTTTTTGGGGTGATCCCATTCTTTTTTGGGGTGTTTTTGATGTGTTTTGTGGTCTCCGTTGGGTTTTGTTGGGTTCTTGTTGGTCATCATGGTGGAAAAGTGTACATTGTGGGTTTTGGAGAATATCAGGTGAGTTTAAGTTTTTCTGGGTGGTGAATCTATGGTTTTGGGGGAATTCTTCTGTTTTTTTAGCGTTTTCTTCTTTTTTTGGGGTGGTCCCGTTCTTTTTTGGGGTGGTTTGGACATATTTTGTGGTCTCCGTTGGTTTTTGTTGGGTTCTTGTTGTTCATCATGGTGAAAACGGGTAAATTGTGGGTTTTGGAGAACATCAGGTAGGTTTAGGGGGACTTTTGGGGTGGATCAACGGCTTTTAGGGTTTTCTTTCGGTTTTGGGGGTGATCCCGCTTTTTTTTGTGGTGTTTTTGACGTGTTTTGGGGTTTCCGTTGCGTTTTGTTGATTTCCTAATGTGTTTTAAGTTTGCTGGGAGTGGACATTGGGATTTGGAGAACATCAGGTAGGTTTAGTGTGTTTTTTGGGGTGGATCTATGGTATTTGGGGTTTTCTTCTGTTTTTTTCTTTCTGGGGGAGTGATCCAATTCTTTTTTGGGGTGTTTTTGATGTGTTTTGTGGTCTCCGTTGGGTTTTGTTGGGTTCTTGTTGGTCATCATGTTGGAAAAGTGTACATTGTGGGTTTTGAAGAATATCAGGTGACTTTAAGTTTTTCCGGGTGGTGAATCTATGGTTTTGGGGGAATTCTTCTGTTTTTTTAGCGTTTTCTTCTTTTTTTGGGGTGGTTCCGTTCTTTTTTGGGGTGGTTTGGACATATTTTGGGGTCTCCGTTGGTTTTTGTTGGGTTCTTGTTGTTCATCATGGTGAAAACGGGTAAATTGTGGGTATTGGAGAACATCAGGTAGGTTTAGGGGGACTTTTGGGGTGGATTCATGGTATTTGTTTTTTTTTCTGTTTTTTTTGGGGTGATCCCGTTCTTTTTTGGGGTGTTTTTGATGTGTTTTTGGGTCTCCGTTAGGTTTTGTTTGGTTCTTGTTGGTCATCATGGTGGAAAAGTGTACATTGTGGGTTTTGGAGAATATCAGGTGAGTTTAAGTTTTTCTGGATGGTGAATCTATGGTTTTGGGGGAATTCTTCTGTTTTTTTAGCGTTTTCTTCTTTTTTTTGGGGTGGTCCCATTCTTTTTTGGGGTGGTTTGGACATATTTTGGGGTCTCCGTTGGTTTTTGTTGGGTTCTTGTTGTTCATCATGGTGAAAACGGGCAAATTGTGGGTATTGGAGGACATCAGGTAGGTTTAGGGGGACTTTTGGGGTGGATCAACGGCTTTTAGGGTTTTCTTTCGGTTTTGGGGGTGATCCCGCTTTTTTTTGTGGTGTTTTTGACGTGTTTTGGGGTTTCCGTTGCGTTTTGTTGATTTCCTAATGTGTTTTAAGTTTGCTGGGAGTGGACATTGGGATTTGGAGAACATCAGGTAGGTTTAGTGTGTTTTTGGGGTGGATCTATGGTATTTGGGGTTTTCTTCTGTTTTTTTCTTTCTGGGGGAGTGATCCAATTCATTTTTGGGGTGTTTTTGACGTGTTTTGGGGTCTCCGTTGGGTTTTGTTGGGTTCTTGTTGGTCATCATGTTGGAAAAGTGTAAATTGCGGGTTTTGGAGAACATCAGGTAGGTTTAGTGTCGTTTTTTGGGTGGATCTATGTTTTTTGGGGATTTTCTTCCAGTTTTGGGGGTGATTCCGTTCTTGTTTGGGGTGTTTTTGACTTGTTTTGGGGTCTCCGTTGGGTTTTAGTTGGATTCTTGTTGGTCGTTAAGGTAAATGGGAATGGATTGTGGGTTTTGAAGAAGATCAGGTGAGTTTAGGGTGGTTTTGCGGGGAAATTCATAGTTTTTGTTGTTTTTTCTTCTGATCCAGTTCTTTTTTGGGGTGTTTTTGACGTGTTTTGGGGTTTCCGTTGGGTTTCGTTGAGTTCCTAATGGGTTTTATGGTGGTTGGGAGTGGACATTTGGATTTGGAGAACATCAGGTACGTTTAGAGTGGTTTTGGGATTGGATCCGTGCTTTTTGGGGATTTTGTTCCAGTTTTGGGGGTGATTCCGTTCTTGTTTGTGGTGTTTTTGACGTGTTTTGGGGTCTCCGTTGGGTTTTGTTGGGTTCTTGTTGGTCATCATGTTGGAAAAGTGTAAATTGCGGGTTTTGGAGAACATCAGGTAGGTTTAGTGTCGTTTTTTGGGTGGATCTATGTTTTTTGGGGATTTTCTTCCAGTTTTGGGGGTGATTCCGTTCTTGTTTGGGGTGTTTTTGACTTGTTTTGGGGTCTCCGTTGGGTTTTAGTTGGATTCTTGTTGGTCGTTAAGGTAAATGGGAATGGATTGTGGGTTTTGAAGAAGATCAGGTGAGTTTAGGGTGGTTTTGCGGGGAAATTCATAGTTTTTGTTGTTTTTTCTTCTGATCCAGTTCTTTTTTGGGGTGTTTTTGACGTGTTTTGGGGTTTCCGTTGGGTTTCGTTGAGTTCCTAATGGTTTTTATGGTGGTTGGGAGTGGACATTTGGATTTGGAGAACATCAGGTACGTTTAGAGTGGTTTTGGGATTGGATCCGTGCTTTTTGGGGATTTTGTTCCAGTTTTGGGGGTGATTCCGTTCTTGTTTGTGGTGTTTTTGATGTGTTTTGGGTTCTCCGTTGGGTTTCGTTGTGTTTTCCGTTGGCATCATGGTGGAAAAGTGTAAATTGTGGGTTTTGGAGAACATCAGGTAGATTTAGGGTGTTTTTGGGGTGGATCTATGTTTTTGGGGGATTTTCTTCCAGTTTTGGGGGTGATTCCGTTCTTGTTTGGGGTGTTTTTGACGTGTTTTGTGGTCTCTGTTTTGTTTCGTTGTGTTTTCCTTGTTCATTTTGGTGGAAAAGACTGAATAGTGGGTTTTGGAGAACATCAGGTAGGTTTAGGGCGGTTTTGGGATTTGATCCGTGCTTTTTGGGGATTTTGTTCCAGTTTTGGGGGTGATTCCGTTCTTGTTTGTGGTGTTTTTGATGTGTTTTGGGTTCTCCGTTGGGTTTCGTTGTGTTTTCCGTTGGCATCATGGTGGAAAAGTGTAAATTGTGGGTTTTGGAGAACATCAGGTAGGTTTAGGGGGACTTTTGGGGTGGATTCATGGTATTCGTTTTTTTTTTCTGTTTTTTTTTGGGGTGATCCCATTCTTTTTTGGGGTGTTTTTGATGTGTTTTGTGGTCTCCGTTGGGTTTTGTTGGGTTCTTGTTGGTCATCATGGTGGAAAAGTGTACATTGTGGGTTTTGGAGAATATCAGGTGAGTTTAAGTTTTTCTGGGTGGTGAATCTATGGTTTTGGGGGAATTCTTCTGTTTTTTTAGCGTTTTCTTCTTTTTTTGGGGTGGTCCCGTTCTTTTTTGGGGTGGTTTGGACATATTTTGGGGTCTCCGTTGGTTTTTGTTGGGTTCTTGTTGTTCATCATGGTGAAAACGGGTAAATTGTGGGTATTGGAGAACATCAGGTAGGTTTAGGGGGACTTTTGGGGTGGATTCATGGTATTTGTTTTTTTTTTCTGTTTTTTTTTTTTGGGGTGATCCCGTTCTTTTTTGTGGTGTTTTTGATGTGTTTTTGGGCCTCCGTTAGGTTTTGTTTGGTTCTTGTTGGTCATCATGGTGGAAAAGTGTACATTGTGGGTTTTGGAGAATATCAGGTGAGTTTAAGTTTTTCTGGGTGGTGAATCTATGGTTTTGGGGGAATTCTTCTGTTTTTTTAGCGTTTTCTTCTTTTTTTCGGGTGGTCCCGTTCTTTTTTGGGGTGGTTTGGACATATTTTGGGGTCTCCGTTGGTTTTTGTTGGGTTCTTGTTGTTCATCATGGTGAAAACGGGTAAATTGTGGGTATTGGAGAACATCAGGTAGGTTTAGGGGGACTTTTGGGGTGGATCAACGGCTTTTAGGGTTTTCTTTCGGTTTTGGGGGTGATCCCGCTTTTTTTTGTGGTGTTTTTGACGTGTTTTGGGGTTTCCGTTGCGTTTTGTTGATTTCCTAATGTGTTTTAAGTTTGCTGGGAGTGGACATTGGGATTTGGAGAACATCAGGTAGGTTTAGTGTGTTTTTGGGGTGGATCTATGGTATTTGGGGTTTTCTTCTGTTTTTTTCTTTCTGGGGGAGTGATCCAATTCATTTTTGGGGTGTTTTTGACGTGTTTTGGGGTCTCCGTTGGGTTTTGTTGGGTTCTTGTTGGTCATCATGTTGGAAAAGTGTAAATTGCGGGTTTTGGAGAACATCAGGTAGGTTTAGTGTCGTTTTTTGGGTGGATCTATGTTTTTTGGGGATTTTCTTCCAGTTTTGGGGGTGATTCCGTTCTTGTTTGGGGTGTTTTTGACTTGTTTTGGGGTCTCCGTTGGGTTTTAGTTGGATTCTTGTTGGTCGTTAAGGTAAATGGGAGTGGATTGTGGGTTTTGAAGAAGATCAGGTGAGTTTAGGGTGGTTTTGCGGGGAAATTCATAGTTTTTGTTTTTCTTCTGATCCAGTTCTTTTTTGGGGTGTTTTTGACGTGTTTTGGGGTTTCCGTTGGGTTTCGTTGAGTTCCTAATGGGTTTTATGGTGGTTGGGAGTGGACATTTGGATTTGGAGAACATCAGGTACGTTTAGAGTGGTTTTGGGATTGGATCCGTGCTTTTTGGGGATTTTGTTCCAGTTTTGGGGGTGATTCCGTTCTTGTTTGTGGTGTTTTTGATGTGTTTTGGGTTCTCCATTGGGTTTCGTTGGGTTTTCCGTGGTGATCATGGTGGAAAAGTGTAAATTGTGGGTTTTGGAGAACATCAGGTAGATTTAGGGTGTTTTTGGGATGGATCTATGTTTTTGGGGGATTTTCTTCCAGTTTTGGGGGTGATTCCGTTCTTGTTTGGGGTGTTTTTGACGTGTTTTGTGGTCTCTGTTTTGTTTCGTTGTGTTTTCCTTGTTCATTTTGGTGGAAAAGTTTAAATTGTTGGTTTTGGAGAACATCAGGTAGGTTTAGGGCGGTTTTGGGATTTGATCCGTGCTTTTTGGGGATTTTGTTCCAGTTTTGGGGGTGATTCCGTTCTTGTTTGTGGTGTTTTTGATGTGTTTTGGGTTCTCCGTTGGGTTTCGTTGGGTGTTCCGTTGGCATCATGGTGGAAAAGTGTAAATTGTGGGTTTTGGAGAACATCAGGTAGGTTTAGGGGGACTTTTGGGGTGGATTCATGGTATTTGTTTTTTTTTTTTCTGTTTTTTTGGGGTGATCCCGTTCTTTTTTGGGGTGTTTTTGATGTGTTTTTGGGTCTCCGTTAGGTTTTGTTTGGTTCTTGTTGGTCATCATGGTGGAAAAGTGTACATTGTGGGTTTTGGAGAATATCATAGAATCATAGAATCATAGAACCATTAGGGTTGGAAAAGACCTCCAGGATCATCTGGTCCAACCATCCCCCTACCACCAATGTCAGGTGAGTTTAAGTTTTTTTGGGTGGTGTATCTATGATTTTGGGGGAATTCTTCTGTTTTTTAGCGTTTTCTTCTGTTTTTGAGTTGGTCCCGTTCTTTTTTGGGGTGGTTTGGACATATTTTGGGGTCTCCGTTGGTTTTTGTTGGGTTCTTGTTGGTCATCATGTTGGAAAAGTGTAAATTGCGGTTTTTGGAGAACATCAGGTAGGTTTAGTGTGTTTTTGGGGTGGATCTATTTTTTTGGGGGTTTTCTTTCTTTTTTAGGGGTTATCCTGTTCTTGTTTGGGGTGTTTTTGACTTGTTTTGGGGTCTCCGTTGGGTTTTAGTTGTTTTCTCGTTGGTCGTTTAGGTAATGGGAATGGATTGTGGGTTTTGAAGAAGATCAGGTGAGTTTAGGGTGGTTTTGCGGGGAAATTCATAGTTTTTCGTGTTTTTCTTCTGATCCAGTTCTTTTTTGGGGTGTTTTTGACGTGTTTTGGGGTTTCCGTTGGGTTTCGTTGAGTTCCTAATGGTTTTTATGGTGGTTGGGAGTGGACATTTGGATTTGGAGAACATCAGGTACGTTTAGAGTGGTTTTGGGATTGGATCCGTGCTTTTTGGGGTTTTCTTTCGTTTTTGGGGGTGATCCTGTTCTTGTTTGGGGTGTTTTTGATGTGTTTTGGGTTCTCCGTTGGGTTTCGTTGTGTTTTCCGTTGGCATCATGGTGGAAAAGGGTAAATTGTGGGTTTTGGAGAACATCAGGTAGGTTTAGGGGGACTTTTGGGGTGGATTCATGGTATTTGGTTTTTTTTTCTGTTTTTTTTGGGGTGATCCCGTTCTTTTTTGGGGTGTTTTTGATGTGTTTTTGGGTCTCCGTTAGGTTTTGTTGGGTTCTTGTTGGTCATCATGGTGGAAAAGTGTACATTGTGGGTTTTGGAGAATATCAGGTGAGTTTAAGTTTTTCTGGGTGGTGAATCTATGGTTTTGGGGGAATTCTTCTTTTTTTTTTTTTTTTTTTTTTTTTTTTTTTTTTTTAGCGTTTTCTTCTGTTTTTGGGGTGGTCCCATTCTTTTTTGGGGTGTTTTTGACATATTTTGGGGTCTCCGTTGGTTTTTGTTGGGTTCTTGTTGTTCATCATGGTGAAAACGGGTAAATTGTGGGTATTGGAGAACATCAGGTAGGTTTAGGGGGACTTTTGGGGTGGATCAACGGCTTTTAGGGTTTTCTTTCGGTTTTGGGGGTGATCCCGCTTTTTTCTGTGGTGCTTTTGACGTGTTTTGGGGTTTCCGTTGCGTTTTGTTGATTTCCTAATGTGTTTTAAGTTTGCTGGGAGTGGACATTGGGATTTGGAGAACATCAGGTAGGTTTAGTGTGTTTTTGGGGTGGATCTATGGTATTTGGGGTTTTCTTTCTTTTTTAGGGGTTATCCTGTTCTTGTTTGGGGTGTTTTTGACTTGTTTTGGGGTCTCCGTTGGGTTTTAGTTGTTTTCTCGTTGGTCGTTTAGGTAATGGGAATGGATTGTGGGTTTTGAAGAAGATCAGGTGAGTTTAGGGTGGTTTTGCGGGGAAATTCATAGTTTTTGGTGTTTTTCTTCTGATGCAGTTCTTTTTTGGGGTGTTTTTGACGTGTTTTGGGGTTTCCGTTGGGTTTCGTTGAGTTCCTAATGGGTTTTATGGTGGTTGGGAGTGGACATTTGGATTTGGAGAACATCAGGTACGTTTAGAGTGGTTTTGGGATTGGATCCGTGCTTTTTGGGGATTTTGTTCCAGTTTTGGGGGTGATTCCGTTCTTGTTTGTGGTGTTTTTGATGTGTTTTGGGTTCTCCGTTGGGTTTCGTTGTGTTTTCCGTTGGCATCATGGTGGAAAAGGGTAAATTGTGGGTTTTGGAGAACATCAGGTAGGTTTAGGGGGACTTTTGGGGTGGATTCATGGTATTTGTTTTTTTTTTCTTTTTTTTTGGGGGTGATCCCGTTCTTTTTTGGGGTGTTTTTGATGTGTTTTGGGGTCTCCGTTGGGTTTTGTTGGGTTCTTGTTGGTCATCATGGAGAAAACGGGTAAATTGTGGGTATTGGAGAACATCAGGTAGGTTTAGGGGGACTTTTGGGGTGGATCAACGGCTTTTAGGGTTTTCTTTCGGTTTTGGGGGTGATCCCGCTTTTTTTTGTGGTGTTTTTGACGTGTTTTGGGGTTTCCGTTGCGTTTTGTTGATTTCCTAATGTGTTTTAAGTTTGCTGGGAGTGGACATTGGGATTTGGAGAACATCAGGTAGGTTTAGTGTGTTTTTGGGGTGGATCTATGGTATTTGGGGTTTTCTTCTGTTTTTTTTTGGGGGGAGTGATCCAATTCATTTTTGGGGTGTTTTTGACGTGTTTTGGGGTCTCCGTTGGGTTTTGTTGGGTTCTTGTTGGTCATCATGTTGGAAAAGTGTAAATTGCGGGTTTTGGAGAACATCAGGTAGGTTTAGTGTGTTTTTGGGGTGGATCTATTTTTTTGGGGGTTTTCTTTCTTTTTTAGGGGTTATCCTGTTCTTGTTTGGGGTGTTTTTGACTTGTTTTGGGGTCTCCGTTGGGTTTTAGTTGTTTTCTCGTTGGTCGTTTAGGTAATGGGAATGGATTGTGGGTTTTGAAGAAGATCAGGTGAGTTTAGGGTGGTTTTGCGGGGAAATTCATAGTTTTTCGTGTTTTTCTTCTGATCCAGTTCTTTTTGGGGGTGTTTTTGACGTGTTTTGGGGTTTCCGTTGGGTTTCGTTGAGTTCCTAATGGTTTTTATGGTGGTTGGGAGTGGACATTTGGATTTGGAGAACATCAGGTACGTTTAGAGTGGTTTTGGGATTGGATCCGTGCTTTTTGGGGTTTTCTTTCGTTTTTGGGGGTGATCCTGTTCTTGTTTGGGGTGTTTTTGATGTGTTTTGGGTTCTCCGTTGGGTTTCGTTGTGTTTTCCGTTGGCATCATGGTGGAAAAGGGTAAATTGTGGGTTTTGGAGAACATCAGGTAGGTTTAGGGGGACTTTTGGGGTGGATTCATGGTATTTGTTTTTTTTTTTCTGTTTTTTTTGGGGTGATCCCGTTCTTTTTTGGGGTGTTTTTGATGTGTTTTTGGGTCTCCGTTAGGTTTTGTTTGGTTCTTGTTGGTCATCATGGTGGAAAAGTGTACATTGTGGGTTTCGGAGAATATCAGGTGAGTTTAAGTTTTTCTGGGTGGTGAATCTATGGTTTTGGGGGAATTCTTCTTTTTTTTTTTTTTTTTTTTTTTTAGCGTTTTCTTCTGTTTTTGGGGTGGTCCCATTCTTTTTTGGGGTGTTTTTGACATATTTTGGGGTCTCCGTTGGTTTTTGTTGGGTTCTTGTTGTTCATCATGGTGAAAACGGGTAAATTGTGGGTATTGGAGAACATCAGGTAGGTTTAGGGGGACTTTTGGGGTGGATCAACGGCTTTTAGGGTTTTCTTTCGGTTTTGGGGGTGATCCCGCTTTTTTCTGTGGTGCTTTTGACGTGTTTTGGGGTTTCCGTTGCGTTTTGTTGATTTCCTAATGTGTTTTAAGTTTGCTGGGAGTGGACATTGGGATTTGGAGAACATCAGGTAGGTTTAGTGTGTTTTTGGGGTGGATCTATGGTATTTGGGGTTTTCTTTCTTTTTTAGGGGTTATCCTGTTCTTGTTTGGGGTGTTTTTGACTTGTTTTGGGGTCTCCGTTGGGTTTTAGTTGTTTTCTCGTTGGTCGTTTAGGTAATGGGAATGGATTGTGGGTTTTGAAGAAGATCAGGTGAGTTTAGGGTGGTTTTGCGGGGAAATTCATAGTTTTTGGTGTTTTTCTTCTGATCCAGTTCTTTTTTGGGGTGTTTTTGACGTGTTTTGGGGTTTCCGTTGGGTTTCGTTGAGTTCCTAATGGGTTTTATGGTGGTTGGGAGTGGACATTTGGATTTGGAGAACATCAGGTACGTTTAGAGTGGTTTTGGGATTGGATCCGTGCTTTTTGGGGATTTTGTTCCAGTTTTGGGGGTGATTCCGTTCTTGTTTGTGGTGTTTTTGACGTTTTTTGGGTTCTCCGTTGGGTTTCGTTGGGTGTTCCGTGGTCATGGTGGTGGAAAAGTGTAAATTGTGGGTTTTGGAGAACATCAGGTAGATTTAGGGTGTTTTTGGGATGGATCTATGTTTTTGGGGGATTTTCTTCCAGTTTTGGGGGTGATTCCGTTCTTGTTTGGGGTGTTTTTGACGTGTTTTGTGGTCTCTGTTTTGTTTCGTTGTGTTTTCCTTGTTCATTTTGGTGGAAAAGGCTGAATAGTGGGTTTTGGAGAACATCAGGTAGGTTTAGGGCGGTTTTGGGATTTGATCCGTGCTTTTTGGGGATTTTGTTCCAGTTTTGGGGGTGATTCCGTTCTTGTTTGTGGTGTTTTTGATGTGTTTTGGGTTCTCCGTTGGGTTTCGTTGTGTTTTCCGTTGGCATCATGGTGGAAAAGTGTAAATTGTGGGTTTTGGAGAACATCAGGTAGGTTTAGGGGGACTTTTGGGGTGGATTCATGGTATTTGTTTTTTTTTTCTGTTTTTTTTTGGGGTGATCCCGTTCTTTTTTGGGGTGTTTTTGATGTGTTTTGGGGTCTCCGTTGGGTTTTGTTGGGTTCTTGTTGGTCATCATGGAGAAAACGGGTAAATTGTGGGTATTGGAGAACATCAGGTAGGTTTAGGGGGACTTTTGGGGTGGATCAACGGCTTTTAGGGTTTTCTTTCGGTTTTGGGGGTGATCCCGCTTTTTTTTGTGGTGTTTTTGACGTGTTTTGGGGTTTCCGTTGCGTTTTGTTGATTTCCTAATGTGTTTTAAGTTTGCTGGGAGTGGACATTGGGATTTGGAGAACATCAGGTAGGTTTAGTGTGTTTTTGGGGTGGATCTATGGTATTTGGGGTTTTCTTCTGTTTTTTTTTTGGGGGGAGTGATCCAATTCATTTTTGTGGTGTTTTTGACGTGTTTTGGGGTCTCCGTTGGGTTTTGTTGGGTTCTTGTTGGTCATCATGTTGGAAAAGTGTAAATTGCGGGTTTTGGAGAACATCAGGTAGGTTTAGTGTGTTTTTGGGGTGGATCTATGGTATTTGGGGTTTTCTTTCTTTTTTAGGGGTTATCCTGTTCTTGTTTGGGGTGTTTTTGACTTGTTTTGGGGTCTCCGTTGGGTTTTAGTTGTTTTCTCGTTGGTCGTTTAGGTAATGGGAATGGATTGTGGGTTTTGAAGAAGATCAGGTGAGTTTAGGGTGGTTTTGCGGGGAAATTCATAGTTTTTCGTGTTTTTCTTCTGATCCAGTTCTTTTTTGGGGTGTTTTTGACGTGTTTTGGGGTTTCCGTTGGGTTTCGTTGAGTTCCTAATGGTTTTTATGGTGGTTGGGAGTGGACATTTGGATTTGGAGAACATCAGGTACGTTTAGAGTGGTTTTGGGATTGGATCCGTGCTTTTTGGGGTTTTCTTTCGTTTTTGGGGGTGATCCTGTTCTTGTTTGGGGTGTTTTTGATGTGTTTTGGGTTCTCCGTTGGGTTTCGTTGGGTGTTCCGTGGTCATGGTGGTGGAAAAGTGTAAATTGTGGGTTTTGGAGAACATCAGGTAGATTTAGGGTGTTTTTGGGATGGATCTATGTTTTTGGGGGATTTTCTTCCAGTTTTGGGGGTGATTCCGTTCTTGTTTGGGGTGTTTTTGACGTGTTTTGTGGTCTCTGTTTTGTTTCGTTGTGTTTTCCTTGTTCATTTTGGTGGAAAAGACTGAATAGTGGGTTTTGGAGAACATCAGGTAGGTTTAGGGCGGTTTTGGGATTTGATCCGTGCTTTTTGGGGATTTTGTTCCAGTTTTGGGGGTGATTCCGTTCTTGTTTGTGGTGTTTTTGATGTGTTTTGGGTTCTCCGTTGGGTTTTGTTGTGTTTTCCGTTGGCATCATGGTGGAAAAGGGTAAATTGTGGGTTTTGGAGAACATCAGGTAGGTTTAGGGGGACTTTTGGGGTGGATTCATGGTATTTGTTTTTTTTTTTCTGTTTTTTTTTGGGGTGATCCCGTTCTTTTTTGGGGTGTTTTTGATGTGTTTTTGGGTCTCCGTTAGGTTTTGTTGGGTTCTTGTTGGTCATCATGGTGGAAAAGTGTACATTGTGGGTTTTGGAGAATATCAGGTGAGTTTAAGTTTTTCTGGGTGGTGAATCTATGGTTTTGGGGGAATTCTTCTGTTTTTTTAGCGTTTTCTTCTTTTTTTTGGGGTGGTCCCGTTCTTTTTTGGGGTGGTTTGGACATATTTTGGGGTCTCCGTTGGTTTTTGTTGGGTTCTTGTTGTTCATCATGGTGAAAACGGGTAAATTGTGGGTATTGGAGAACATCAGGTAGGTTTAGGGGGACTTTTGGGGTGGATCAAGGGCTTTTAGGGTTTTCTTTCGGTTTTGGGGGTGATCCCGCTTTTTTTTGTGGTGTTTTTGACGTGTTTTGGGGTTTCCGTTGCGTTTTGTTGATTTCCTAATGTGTTTTAAGTTTGCTGGGAGTGGACATTGGGATTTGGAGAACATCAGGTAGGTTTAGTGTGTTTTTGGGGGTGGATCTATGGTATTTGGGGTTTTCTTCTGTTTTTTTTTCTGGGGGAGTGATCCAATTCATTTTTGGGGTGTTTTTGACGTGTTTTGGGGTCTCCGTTGGGTTTTGTTGGGTTCTTGTTGGTCATCATGTTGGAAAAGTGTAAATTGAGGGTTTTGGAGAACATCAGGTAGGTTTAGTGTGTTTTTGGGGTGGATCTATTTTTTTGGGGTTTTCTTTCTTTTTTAGGGGTTATCCTGTTCTTGTTTGGGGTGTTTTTGACTTGTTTTGGGGTCTCCGTTGGGTTTTAGTTGTTTTCTCGTTGGTCGTTTAGGTAATGGGAATGGATTGTGGGTTTTGAAGAAGATCAGGTGAGTTTAGGGTGGTTTTGCGGGGAAATTCATAGTTTTTCGTGTTTTTCTTCTGATCCAGTTCTTTTTTGGGGTGTTTTTGACGTGTTTTGGGGTTTCCGTTGGGTTTCGTTGAGTTCCTAATGGGTTTTATGGTGGTTGGGAGTGGACATTTGGATTTGGAGAACATCAGGTACGTTTAGAGTGGTTTTGGGATTGGATCCGTGCTTTTTGGGGATTTTGTTCCAGTTTTGGGGGTGATTCCGTTCTTGTTTGTGGTGTTTTTGATGTGTTTTGGGTTCTCCGTTGGGTTTCGTTGTGTTTTCCGTTGGCATCATGGTGGAAAAGTGTAAATTGTGGGTTTTGGAGAACATCAGGTAGATTTAGGGTGTTTTTGGGGTGGATCTATGTTTTTGGGGGATTTTCTTCCAGTTTTGGGGGTGATTCCGTTCTTGTTTGGGGTGTTTTTGACGTGTTTTGTGGTCTCTGTTTTGTTTCGTTGTGTTTTCCTTGTTCATTTTGGTGGAAAAGGCTGAATAGTGGGTTTTGGAGAACATCAGGTAGGTTTAGGGCGGTTTTGGGATTTGATCCGTGCTTTTTGGGGATTTTGTTCCAGTTTTGGGGGTGATTCCGTTCTTGTTTGTGGTGTTTTTGATGTGTTTTGGGTTCTCCGTTGGGTTTCGTTGTGTTTTCCGTTGGCATCATGGTGGAAAAGTGTAAATTGTGGGTTTTGGAGAACATCAGGTAGGTTTAGGGGGACTTTTGGGGTGGATTCATGGTATTTGTTTTTTTTTTCTGTTTTTTTTTGGGGTGATCCCATTCTTTTTTGGGGTGTTTTTGATGTGTTTTTGGGTCTCCGTTAGGTTTTGTTTGGTTCTTGTTGGTCATCATGGTGGAAAAGTTTACATTGTGGGTTTTGGAGAATATCAGGTGAGTTTAAGTTTTTCTGGGTGGTGAATCTATGGTTTTGGGGGAATTTCTCTGTTTTTTTTTTTTTGTTTTTTTTTTTTTTTTTTTTTAGCGTTTTCTTCTGTTTTTGGGGTGGTCCCATTCTTTTTTGGGGTGTTTTTGACATATTTTGGGGTCTCCGTTGGTTTTTGTTGGGTTCTTGTTGTTCATCATGGTGAAAACGGGTAAATTGTGGGTATTGGAGAACATCAGGTAGGTTTAGGGGGACTTTTGGGGTGGATCAACGGCTTTTAGGGTTTTCTTTCGGTTTTGGGGGTGATCCCGCTTTTTTCTGTGGTGCTTTTGACGTGTTTTGGGGTTTCCGTTGCGTTTTGTTGATTTCGTAATGTGTTTTAAGTTTGCTGGGAGTGGACATTGGGATTTGGAGAACATCAGGTAGGTTTAGTGTGTTTTTGGGGTGGATCTATGGTATTTGGGGTTTTCTTCTGTTTTTTTTTCTGGGGGAGTGATCCAATTCATTTTTGGGGTGTTTTTGACTTGTTTTGGGGTCTCCGTTGGGTTTTAGTTGGATTCTTGTTGGTCCTTAAGGTAAATGGGAATGGATTGTGGGTTTTGAAGAAGATCAGGTGAGTTTAGGGTGGTTTTGCGGGGAAATTCATAGTTTTTGTTGTTTTTTCTTCTGATGCAGTTCTTTTTTGGGGTGTTTTTGACGTGTTTTGGGGTTTCCGTTGGGTTTTGTTGAGTTCCTAATGGTTTTTATGGTGGTTGGGAGTGGACATTTGGATTTGGAGAACATCAGGTACGTTTAGAGTGGTTTTGGGATTGGATCCGTGCTTTTTGGGGATTTTGTTCCAGTTTTGGGGGTGATTCCGTTCTTGTTTGTGGTGTTTTTGACGTGTTTTGGGGTCTCCGTTGGGTTTCGTTGGGTGTTCCGTGGTCATGGTGGTGGAAAAGTGTAAATTGTGGGTTTTGGAGAACATCAGGTAGATTTAGGGTGTTTTTGGGATGGATCTATGTTTTTGGGGGATTTTCTTCCAGTTTTGGGGGTGATTCCGTTCTTGTTTGGGGTGTTTTTGACGTGTTTTGTGGTCTCTGTTTTGTTTCGTTGTGTTTTCCTTGTTCATTTTGGTGGAAAAGTTTAAATTGTTGGTTTTGGAGAACATCAGGTAGGTTTAGGGCGGTTTTGGGATTTGATCCGTGCTTTTTGGGGATTTTGTTCCAGTTTTGGGGGTGATTCCGTTCTTGTTTGTGGTGTTTTTGATGTGTTTTGGGTTCTCCGTTGGGTTTCGTTGTGTTTTCCGTTGGCATCATGGTGGAAAAGTGTAAATTGTGGGTTTTGGAGAACATCAGGTAGGTTTAGGGGGACTTTTGGGGTGGATTCATGGTATTTGTTTTTTTTTTTTCTGTTTTTTTTGGGGTGATCCCGTTCTTTTTTGGGGTGTTTTTGATGTGTTTTTGGGTCTCCGTTAGGTTTTGTTGGGTTCTTGTTGGTCATCATGGTGGAAAAGTGTACATTGTGGGTTTTGGAGAATATCAGGAGAGTTTAAGTTTTTCTGGGTGGTGAATCTATGGTTTTGGGGGAATTCTTCTGTTTTTTTAGCGTTTTCTTCTGTTTTTGGGGTGGTCCCGTTCTTTTTTGGGGTGGTTTGGACATATTTTGGGGTCTCCGTTGGTTTTTGTTGGGTTCTTGTTGGTCATCATGGAGAAAACGGGTAAATTGTGGGTATTGGAGAACATCAGGTAGGTTTAGGGGGACTTTTGGGGTGGATCAACGGCTTTTAGGGTTTTCTTTCGGTTTTGGGGGTGATCCCGCTTTTTTTTGTGGTGTTTTTGACGTGTTTTGGGGTTTCCGTTGCGTTTTGTTGATTTCCTAATGTGTTTTAAGTTTGCTGGGAGTGGACATTGGGATTTGGAGAACATCAGGTAGGTTTAGTGTGTTTTTGGGGTGGATCTATGGTATTTGGGGTTTTCTTCTGTTTTTTTCTAGGGAGTGATCCAATTCATTTTTGGGGTGTTTTTGACTTGTTTTGGGGTCTCCGTTGGGTTTTAGTTGGATTCTTGTTGGTCCTTAAGGTAAATGGGAATGGATTGTGGGTTTTGAAGAAGATCAGGTGAGTTTAGGGTGGTTTTGCGGGGAAATTCATAGTTTTTGTTGTTTTTTCTTCTGATGCAGTTCTTTTTTGGGGTGTTTTTGACGTGTTTTGGGGTTTCCGTTGGGTTTCGTTGAGTTCCTAATGGTTTTTATGGTGGTTGGGAGTGGACATTTGGATTTGGAGAACATCAGGTACGTTTAGAGTGGTTTTGGGATTGGATCCGTGCTTTTTGGGGATTTTGTTCCAGTTTTGGGGGTGATTCCGTTCTTGTTTGTGGTGTTTTTGACGTTTTTTGGGTTCTCCGTTGGGTTTCGTTGGGTGTTCCGTGGTCATGGTGGTGGAAAAGTGTAAATTGTGGGTTTTGGAGAACATCAGGTAGGTTTAGTGTGTTTTTGGGGTAGATCTATGGTATTTGGGGTTTTCTTCTGTTTTTTTGGGGGGAGTGATCCAATTCATTTTTGGGGTGTTTTTGACGTGTTTTGGGGTCTCCGTTGGGTTTTGTTGGGTTCTTGTTGGTCATCATGTTGGAAAAGTGTAAATTGCGGGTTTTGGAGAACATCAGGTAGGTTTAGTGTCGTTTTTTGGGTGGATCTATGTTTTTTGGGGATTTTCTTCCAGTTTTGGGGGTGATTCCGTTCTTGTTTGGGGTGTTTTTGACTTGTTTTGGGGTCTCCGTTGGGTTTTAGTTGGATTCTTGTTGGTCGTTAAGGTAAATGGGAGTGGATTGTGGGTTTTGAAGAAGATCAGGTGAGTTTAGGGTGGTTTTGCGGGGAAATGCATAGTTTTTGTTGTTTTTTCTTCTGATCCAGTTCTTTTTTGGGGTGTTTTTGACGTGTTTTGGGGTTTCCGTTGGGTTTCGTTGAGTTCCTAATGGGTTTTATGGTGGTTGGGAGTGGACATTTGGATTTGGAGAACATCAGGTACGTTTAGAGTGGTTTTGGGATTGGATCCGTGCTTTTTGGGGTTTTCTTTCGTTTTGGGGGGTGATCCTGTTCTTGTTTGTGGTGTTTTTGATGTGTTTTGGGGTCTCCGTTGGGTTTCGTTGGATTTTCCGTGGTGATCATGGTGGAAAAGTGTAAATTGTGGGTTTTGGAGAACATCAGGTAGGTTTATGAGGACTTTTGGGGCAGATTCATGGTTTTTAGGGTTTTCTTCTGTTTTTTTTTCTAGTGATCCAGTTGTTTTTCGGCGTGTTTTTGACGTGTTTTGGGGTCTCCATTGGGTTTCATTGGGTTTTCCGTGGTCATGGTGGTGGAAAAGTGTAAATTGTGGGTTTTGGAGAACATCAGGTAGATTTAGGGTGTTTTTGGGGTGGATCTATGTTTTTGGGGGATTTTCTTCCAGTTTTGGGGGTGATTCCGTTCTTGTTTGGGGTGTTTTTGACGTGTTTTGTGGTCTCTGTTTTGTTTCGTTGTGTTTTCCTTGTTCATTTTGTTGGAAAAGTTTAAATTGTTGGTTTTGGAGAACATCAGGTAGGTTTAGGGCGGTTTTGGGATTTGATCCGTGCTTTTTGGGGATTTTGTTCCAGTTTTGGGGGTGATTCCGTTCTTGTTTGTGGTGTTTTTGATGTGTTTTGGGTTCTCCGTTGGGTTTCGTTGGGTGTTCCGTGGTCATGGTGGTGGAAAAGTGTAAATTGTGGGTTTTGGAGAACATCAGGTAGGTTTAGGGGGACTTTTGGGGTGGATTCATGGTATTTGTTTTTTTTTTTCTGTTTTTTTTGGGGTGATCCCGTTCTTTTTTGGGGTGTTTTTGATGTGTTTTTGGGTCTCCGTTAGGTTTTGTTTGGTTCTTGTTGGTCATCATGGTGGAAAAGTGTACATTGTGGGTTTTGGAGAATATCAGGTGAGTTTAAGTTTTTCTGGGTGGTGAATCTATGGTTTTGGGGGAATTCTTCTGTTTTTTTAGCGTTTTCTTCTGTTTTTGGGGTGGTCCCATTCTTTTTTGGGGTGGTTTGGACATATTTTGGGGTCTCCGTTGTTTTTTGTTGGGTTCTTGTTGTTCATCATGGTGAAAACGGGTAAATTGTGGGTATTGGAGAACATCAGGTAGGTTTAGGGGGACTTTTGGGGTGGATCAACGGCTTTTAGGGTTTTCTTTCGGTTTTGGGGGTGATCCCGCTTTTTTTTGTGGTGTTTTTGACGTGTTTTGGGGTTTCCGTTGCGTTTTGTTGATTTCGTAATGTGTTTTAAGTTTGCTGGGAGTGGACATTGGGATTTGGAGAACATCAGGTAGGTTTAGTGTGTTTTTGGGGTGGATCTATGGTATTTGGGGTTTTCTTCTGTTTTTTTCTTTCTGGGGGAGTGATCCAATTCATTTTTGGGGTGTTTTTGACGTGTTTTGGGGTCTCCGTTGGGTTTTGTTGGGTTCTTGTTGGTCATCATGTTGGAAAAGTGTAAATTGCGGGTTTTGGAGAACATCAGGTAGGTTTAGTGTCGTTTTTTGGGTGGATCTATGTTTTTTGGGGATTTTCTTCCAGTTTTGGGGGTGATTCCGTTTTTGTTTGGGGTGTTTTTGACTTGTTTTGGGGTCTCCGTTGGGTTTTAGTTGGATTCTTGTTGGTCGTTAAGGTAAATGGGAATGGATTGTGGGTTTTGAAGAAGATCAGGTGAGTTTAGGGTGGTTTTGCGGGGAAATGCATAGTTTTTGTTGTTTTTTCTTCTGATCCAGTTCTTTTTTGGGGTGTTTTTGACGTGTTTTGGGGTTTCCGTTGGGTTTCGTTGAGTTCCTAATGGGTTTTATGGTGGTTGGGAGTGGACATTTGGATTTGGAGAACATCAGGTACGTTTAGAGTGGTTTTGGGATTGGATCCGTGCTTTTTGGGGTTTTCTTTCGTTTTGGGGGGTGATCCTGTTCTTGTTTGTGGTGTTTTTGATGTGTTTTGGGGTCTCCGTTGGGTTTCGTTGGATTTTCCGTGGTGATCATGGTGGAAAAGTGTAAATTGTGGGGTTTTGGAGAACATCAGGTAGGTTTATGAGGACTTTTGGGGCAGATTCATGGTTTTTAGGGTTTTCTTCTGTTTTTTTTTCTAGTGATCCAGTTGTTTTTCGGCGTGTTTTTGACGTGTTTTGGGGTCTCCATTGGGTTTCATTGGGTTTTCCGTGGTCATGGTGGTGGAAAAGTGTAAATTGTTGGTTTTGGAGAACATCAGGTAGATTTAGGGTGTTTTTGGGGTGGATCTATGTTTTTGGGGGATTTTCTTCCAGTTTTGGGGGTGATTCCGTTCTTGTTTGGGGTGTTTTTGACGTGTTTTGTGGTCTCTGTTTTGTTTCGTTGTGTTTTCCTTGTTCATTTTGGTGGAAAAGTTTAAATTGTTGGTTTTGGAGAACATCAGGTAGGTTTAGGGCGGTTTTGGGATTTGATCCGTGCTTTTTGGGGATTTTGTTCCAGTTTTGGGGGTGATTCCGTTCTTGTTTGTGGTGTTTTTGATGTGTTTTGGGTTCTCCGTTGGGTTTCGTTGGGTGTTCCGTGGTCATGGTGGTGGAAAAGTGTAAATTGTGGGTTTTGGAGAACATCAGGTAGGTTTAGGGGGACTTTTGGGGTGGATTCATGGTATTTGTTTTTTTTTTCTGTTTTTTTTGGGGTGATCCCGTTCTTTTTTGGGGTGTTTTTGATGTGTTTTTGGGTCTCCGTTAGGTTTTGTTTGGTTCTTGTTGGTCATCATGGTGGAAAAGTGTACATTGTGGGTTTTGGAGAATATCAGGTGAGTTTAAGTTTTTCTGGGTGGTGAATCTATGGTTTTGGGGGAATTCTTCTGTTTTTTTAGCGTTTTCTTCTGTTTTTGGGGTGGTCCCATTCTTTTTTGGGGTGGTTTGGACATATTTTGGGGTCTCCGTTGTTTTTTGTTGGGTTCTTGTTGTTCATCATGGTGAAAACGGGTAAATTGTGGGTATTGGAGAACATCAGGTAGGTTTAGGGGGACTTTTGGGGTGGATCAACGGCTTTTAGGGTTTTCTTTCGGTTTTGGGGGTGATCCCGCTTTTTTTTGTGGTGTTTTTGACGTGTTTTGGGGTTTCCGTTGCGTTTTGTTGATTTCGTAATGTGTTTTAAGTTTGCTGGGAGTGGACATTGGGATTTGGAGAACATCAGGTAGGTTTAGTGTGTTTTTGGGGTGGATCTATGGTATTTGGGGTTTTCTTCTGTTTTTTTCTTTCTGGGGGAGTGATCCAATTCATTTTTGGGGTGTTTTTGACGTGTTTTGGGGTCTCCGTTGGGTTTTGTTGGGTTCTTGTTGGTCATCATGTTGGAAAAGTGTAAATTGCGGGTTTTGGAGAACATCAGGTAGGTTTAGTGTCGTTTTTTGGGTGGATCTATGTTTTTTGGGGATTTCTTCCAGTTTTGGGGGTGATTCCGTTCTTGTTTGGGGTGTTTTTGACTTGTTTTGGGGTCTCCGTTGGGTTTTAGTTGGATTCTTGTTGGTCGTTAAGGTAAATGGGAATGGATTGTGGGTTTTGAAGAAGATCAGGTGAGTTTAGGGTGGTTTTGCGGGGAAATGCATAGTTTTTGTTGTTTTTTCTTCTGATCCAGTTCTTTTTTGGGGTGTTTTTGACGTGTTTTGGGGTTTCCGTTGGGTTTCGTTGAGTTCCTAATGGGTTTTATGGTGGTTGGGAGTGGACATTTGGATTTGGAGAACATCAGGTACGTTTAGAGTGGTTTTGGGATTGGATCCGTGCTTTTTGGGGTTTTCTTTCGTTTTGGGGGGTGATCCTGTTCTTGTTTGTGGTGTTTTTGATGTGTTTTGGGGTCTCCGTTGGGTTTCGTTGGATTTTCCGTGGTGATCATGGTGGAAAAGTGTAAATTGTGGGTTTTGGAGAACATCAGGTAGGTTTATGAGGACTTTTGGGGCAGATTCATGGTTTTTAGGGTTTTCTTCTGTTTTTTTTTTCTAGTGATCCAGTTGTTTTTCGGCGTGTTTTTGACGTGTTTTGGGGTCTCCATTGGGTTTCATTGGGTTTTCCGTGGTCATGGTGGTGGAAAAGTGTAAATTGTGGGTTTTGGAGAACATCAGGTAGATTTAGGGTGTTTTTGGGGTGGATCTATGTTTTTGGGGGATTTTCTTCCAGTTTTGGGGGTGATTCCGTTCTTGTTTGGGGTGTTTTTGACGTGTTTTGTGGTCTCTGTTTTGTTTCGTTGTGTTTTCCTTGTTCATTTTGTTGGAAAAGTTTAAATTGTTGGTTTTGGAGAACATCAGGTAGGTTTAGGGCGGTTTTGGGATTTGATCCGTGCTTTTTGGGGATTTTGTTCCAGTTTTGGGGGTGATTCCGTTCTTGTTTGTGGTGTTTTTGATGTGTTTTGGGTTCTCCGTTGGGTTTCGTTGGGTGTTCCGTGGTCATGGTGGTGGAAAAGTGTAAATTGTGGGTTTTGGAGAACATCAGGTAGGTTTAGGGGGACTTTTGGGGTGGATTCATGGTATTTGTTTTTTTTTTTCTGTTTTTTTTGGGGTGATCCCATTCTTTTTTGGGGTGTTTTTGATGTGTTTTTGGGTCTCCGTTAGGTTTTGTTTGGTTCTTGTTGGTCATCATGGTGGAAAAGTGTACATTGTGGGTTTTGGAGAATATCAGGTGAGTTTAAGTTTTTCTGGGTGGTGAATCTATGGTTTTGGGGGAATTCTTCTGTTTTTTTAGCGTTTTCTTCTGTTTTTGGGGTGGTCCCATTCTTTTTTGGGGTGGTTTGGACATATTTTGGGGTCTCCGTTGTTTTTTGTTGGGTTCTTGTTGTTCATCATGGTGAAAACGGGTAAATTGTGGGTATTGGAGAACATCAGGTAGGTTTAGGGGGACTTTTGGGGTGGATCAACGGCTTTTAGGGTTTTCTTTCGGTTTTGGGGGTGATCCCGCTTTTTTTTGTGGTGTTTTTGACGTGTTTTGGGGTTTCCGTTGCGTTTTGTTGATTTCGTAATGTGTTTTAAGTTTGCTGGGAGTGGACATTGGGATTTGGAGAACATCAGGTAGGTTTAGTGTGTTTTTGGGGTGGATCTATGGTATTTGGGGTTTTCTTCTGTTTTTTTCTTTCTGGGGGAGTGATCCAATTCATTTTTGGGGTGTTTTTGACGTGTTTTGGGGTCTCCGTTGGGTTTTGTTGGGTTCTTGTTGGTCATCATGTTGGAAAAGTGTAAATTGCGGGTTTTGGAGAACATCAGGTAGGTTTAGTGTCGTTTTTTGGGTGGATCTATGTTTTTTGGGGATTTTCTTCCAGTTTTGGGGGTGATTCCGTTCTTGTTTGGGGTGTTTTTGACTTGTTTTGGGGTCTCCGTTGGGTTTTAGTTGGATTCTTGTTGGTCGTTAAGGTAAATGGGAATGGATTGTGGGTTTTGAAGAAGATCAGGTGAGTTTAGGGTGGTTTTGCGGGGAAATGCATAGTTTTTGTTGTTTTTTCTTCTGATCCAGTTCTTTTTTGGGGTGTTTTTGACGTGTTTTGGGGTTTCCGTTGGGTTTCGTTGAGTTCCTAATGGGTTTTATGGTGGTTGGGAGTGGACATTTGGATTTGGAGAACATCAGGTACGTTTAGAGTGGTTTTGGGATTGGATCCGTGCTTTTTGGGGTTTTCTTTCGTTTTGGGGGGTGATCCTGTTCTTGTTTGGGGTGTTTTTGACGTGTTTTGGGGTCTCCGTTGGGTTTCGTTGGGTGTTCCGTGGTCATGGTGGTGGAAAAGTGTAAATTGTGGGTTTTGGAGAACATCAGGTAGGTTTATGAGAACTTTTGGGGCAGATTCATGGTTTTTAGGGTTTTCTTCTGTTTTTTTTCTAGTGATCCAGTTGTTTTTCGGCGTGTTTTTGACGTGTTTTGGGGTCTCCGTTGGGTTTCATTGGGTTTTCCGTGGTCATGGTGGTGGAAAAGTGTAAATTGTGGGTTTTGGAGAACATCAGGTAGGTTTAGGGCGGTTTTGGGATTGGATCTCTGTTTTTGGGGGATTTTCTTTCGTTTTTGGAGGTGATCCCGTTCTTTTTTGGGGTGTTTTTGATGTGTTTTGGGTTCTCCGTTGGGTTTCGTTGGGTTTTCCGTGGTCATCATGGTGGAAAAGTGTAAATTGTGGGTTTTGGAGAACATCAGGTAGGTTTAGTGTCGTTTTGGGGTGGATCTATGGTTTTGGGGGATTTTCTTCCAGTTTTGGGGGTGATTCCGTTCTTGTTTGGGGTTTTTTTGACGTGTTTTGTGGTCTCTGTTTTGTTTCGTTGTGTTTTCCTTGTTCATTTTGGTGGAAAAGTTTAAATTGTTGGTTTTGGAGAACATCAGGTAGGTTTAGGGCAGTTTTGGGATTTGATCCGTGCTTTTTGGGGATTTTGTTCCAGTTTTGGGGGTGATTCCGTTCTTGTTTGTGGTGTTTTTGATGTGTTTTGGGTTCTCCGTTGGGTTTCGTTGTGTTTTCCGTTGGCATCATGGTGGAAAAGTGTAAATTGTGGGTTTTGGAGAACATCAGGTAGGTTTAGGGGGAATTTTGGGGTGGATTCATGGTATTCGTTTTTTTTTTTCTGTTTTTTTTGGGGGTGATTCCGTTCTTTTTTGGGGTCTTTTTGATGTGTTTTGTGGTCTCCGTTGGGTTTTGTTGGGTTCTTGTTGGTCATCATGTTGGAAAAGTGTACATTGTGGGTTTTGGAGAATATCAGGTGAGTTTAAGTTTTTCTGGGTGGTGAATCTATGGTTTTGGGGGAATTCTTCTGTTTTTTTAGCGTTTTCTTCTTTTTTTGGGGTGGTCCCGTTCTTTTTTGGGGTGGTTTGGACATATTTTGGGGTCTCCGTTGGTTTTTGTTGGGTTCTTGTTGTTCATCATGGTGAAAACGGGTAAATTGTGGGTATTGGAGAACATCAGGTAGGTTTAGGGGGACTTTTGGGGTGGATTCATGGTATTTGTTTTTTTTTTTCTGTTTTTTTTTGGGGTGATCCCGTTCTTTTTTGGGGTGTTTTTGATGTGTTTTTGGGTCTCCGTTAGGTTTTGTTTGGTTCTTGTTGGTCATCATGGTGGAAAAGTGTACATTGTGGGTTTTGGAGAATATCAGGTGAGTTTAAGTTTTTCTGGGTGGTGAATCTATGGTTTTGGGGGAATTCTTCTGTTTTTTTAGCGTTTTCTTCTTTTTTTGGGGTGGTCCCGTTCTTTTTTGGGGTGGTTTGGACATATTTTGGGGTCTCCGTTGGTTTTTGTTGGGTTCTTGTTGTTCATCATGGTGAAAACGGGTAAATTGTGGGTATTGGAGAACATCAGGTAGGTTTAGGGGGACTTTTGGGGTGGATCAAGGGCTTTTAGGGTTTTCTTTCGGTTTTGGGGGTGATCCCGCTTTTTTTTGTGGTGTTTTTGACGTGTTTTGGGGTTTCCGTTGCGTTTTGTTGATTTCCTAATGTGTTTTAAGTTTGCTGGGAGTGGACATTGGAATTTGGAGAACATCAGGTAGGTTTAGTGTGTTTTTGGGGTGGATCTATGGTATTTGGGGTTTTCTTCTGTTTTTTTTCTTTCTGGGGGAGTGATCCAATTCATTTTGGGGTGTTTTTGACGTGTTTTGGGGTCTCCGTTGGGTTTTGTTGGGTTCTTGTTGGTCATCATGTTGGAAAAGTGTAAATTGCGGGTTTTGGAGAACATCAGGTAGGTTTAGTGTCGTTTTTTGGGTGGATCTATGTTTTTTGGGGATTTTCTTCCAGTTTTGGGGGTGATTCCGTTCTTGTTTGGGGTGTTTTTGACTTGTTTTGGGGTCTCCGTTGCGTTTTAGTTGGATTCTTGTTGGTCCTTAAGGTAAATGGGAATGGATTGTGGGTTTTGAAGAAGATCAGGTGAGTTTAGGGTGGTTTTGCGGGGAAATTCATAGTTTTTGTTGTTTTTTCTTCTGATCCAGTTCTTTTTTGGGGTGTTTTTGACGTGTTTTGGGGTTTCCGTTGGGTTTCGTTGAGTTCCTAATGGTTTTTATGGTGGTTGGGAGTGGACATTTGGATTTGGAGAACATCAGGTACGTTTAGAGTGGTTTTGGGATTGGATCCGTGCTTTTTGGGGATTTTTTTCCAGTTTTGGGGGTGATTCCGTTCTTGTTTGTGGTGTTTTTGATGTGTTTTGGGGTCTCCGTTGGGTTTCGTTGTGTTTTCCGTTGGCATCATGGTGGAAAAGTGTAAATTGTGGGTTTTGGAGAACATCAGGTAGATTTAGGGTGTTTTTGGGATGGATCTATGTTTTTGGGGGATTTTCTTCCAGTTTTGGGGGTGATTCCGTTCTTGTTTGGGGTGTTTTTGACGTGTTTTGTGGTCTCTGTTTTGTTTCGTTGTGTTTTCCTTGTTCATTTTGGTGGAAAAGTTTAAATTGTTGGTTTTGGAGAACATCAGGTAGGTTTAGCGCGGTTTTGGGATTTGATCCGTGCTTTTTGGGGATTTTGTTCCAGTTTTGGGGGTGATTCCATTCTTGTTTGTGGTGTTTTTGATGTGTTTTGGGTTCTCCGTT